>NC_053025.1:563090729-563233920 GCF_003073215.2 Triticum urartu
ATGAATCATGAATTCCCGAAGGGTTTCAAACCCGTAAATATCGAATCATACGGTGGCACAACAGATCCCGTTGTATGGATTGAGGATTTCCTCCTTCAAATCCACATGGCTCACGGTGATGATTTACATGACATCAAGTACCTCCCACTAAAACTCAAAGGACCAGCTCGGCATTGGCTGAATAGCTTGCCAGCAGATTCCGTTGGCAGTTGGGAGGATTTGGAAGATGCATTTCTTGACAACTTCCAGGGCACTTATGTGTGGCCACCGGATGCTGATGACTTGAGCCACATAACCCAGCAGCCAGGGGAATCGGCCAGACAATTCTGGACACGGTTCCTGACTAAGAAAATCAAATTGTAGACTGTCCGGATGTAGAGGCCCTAGCGGCATTCAAGCATAACATCCGCAATGAGTGGCTCGCCCACCACCTCGGCCAAGAAAAGCCGAAATCTATGGCAGCCCTCACAACACTCATGACCCTCTTTTGCGCGAGCGAGGATAGCTGGCTGGCTCGCAGCAACAACACATCAAGAAATCCTGATACCTCGGATACCAAAGATGTCAACGGTAGGCAGCGTCGTTACAAACCAAAGCGCCGCAATAACGGCGATAACACCGAAGATACGACAGTCAATGCCGGATTCAGAGGCTCTAGATCCGATTAGCGGAAAAAGCCATTCAAAAGAAATACTCCGGCTCCGTCCAGTCTGGATCGCATATTGGATCGCTCGTGTCAAATCCACGGCACCCCGACAAGCCAGCCAATCACACCAATAGAGAATGCTGGGTGTTCAAGCAGGCCGAGAAGTTAAATGCCAAGAATAAGGACAAGCGGATGCATAGTGATGACGAGGAAGAGCCCCGGCCGCCGAACACAGGAGGACAGAAGGAGTTTCCCCCTCAAGTGAAGACGGTGAACATGATATACGCAACCCAAATTCCCAAGAGGGAGCGGAAGCGTGCACTAAGGGACGTCTATGCGATGGAGCCCGTCGCCCCAAAGTTCAACCCATGGTCTGCTTGTCCGATCACCTTCGATCGCAGGGACCACCCCACTAGCATCCGTCATGGCGGATCCGCCGCACTGGTCCTAGACCACATCATTGACGGATTTCACCTCACTCGAGTCCTTATGGACGGCGGCGGCAGCCTGAACCTGCTTTATCAAGATACAATGCGAAAAATGGGTATTGATCCCTCGAGGATAAAACCCAGCAAAACCACCTTTAAACGCGTCATCCCAGGTGTAGAGGCCCATTGTACAGGCTCAATCACACTGGAAGTGGTCTTCGGATCACCGGATAACTTCCGAAGCAAAGAGTTAATCTTCGACATCGTCCTATTTCGCAGTGGCTATCATGCACTGCTTGGACGGACAACATTTGCAAAATTCAATGCAGTGCCGCATTACGAATACCTCAAGCTCAAGATGCCAGGACCTCGCGGGGTCATAATAGTAAATGGAAACACAGAACGCTCACTCCGCATGGAAGAGCACATTGCGGCCCTTGCAGCAGAGGCACAAAGCAGCCTGTTCAGGCAGACCACTCATTCGGCGTTACAGCCCCCGGACACCTTCAAGCGAGTCCGGAACAATTTGAAACAGGATCACCTGGCGCGATCAGCGCTCGCCTAGCAATCCGGCCCCCATCCCAGGCCCAGTGCAGTGACGAAATTCATGTCGCGCGTACATAACTACGCATTGAAAATACCATGGACATAGGCGGGGGCACAATTAGGACACGCCCCGCATTGTGGCTTAACCACACCAGGGGCTGTATACCTTTGACATCCCTGTTCTCTTTCAGGGCCTAACTCTTCGGAAGCCCTTTTCGGCAGTCCGATTGCCGGACACATTCCGGAAGCAACAACCAAGGCGGCAAGAAGCTAAGATGAACACGAGAACCGCCAGGTGGTCTCTAGTAATACTTGATATACCCGCTTTTCACTATTTATGCGTAGCTTGCCTTGGGATAGGACATTTCGAATTGTCCTACTTTATGCTTATTGCACTACTTGTACTAGTACGCTTCGATGTATTATTCAAATAACAATGTATACTATTAATCTGTCATTGCATTATTTAAGTTTTTCTCTTTCTCTTATATGTCCATTGACGACTTTCCGCACCTGAAAGCTCGGGTACGGTCAGTACGCCAGGGGCTCTTGTTTACCCCGTAATACGGTGCAAGAAGTCCAAACACTTTCGACAGTGCGGCACCCCGAACTTGTAGAATTATATGCATCGGCTCCGAATCATGTCTTGGGTCAAATGTTGGGTTGCCCGGCTCCCATGCTTTGGTACTGTCGGTGTCAAAACTGGCGGATCTCGGGTAGGGGGTCCCGAACTGTGCGTCTAAGGTGGATGGTAAGATGAGGCAGGGAACACGATGTTTTACCTAGGTTCGGGCCCTCTTGATGGAGGTAAAACCATACGTCCTGCTTGATTTATTCTTGATGATATGAGTATAACAAGAGTTGATCTACCATGAGATCGGAGAGGCTAAACCCTAGAAGCTAGCCTATGGTATGATTGTTGTATATGATCTATCGACTAGCCTGGCCTCATTATTACTACCGAAGTACGAATGATTGTATGTACCAAAGTACGAAAATAGTACCCCCACCGATACCTTTCTTCGGTGCTCATTATTACTATGAGACTTGTGCAATAGATTTTTTGTACTCATGAGTTCCGTTGTGTGCCGACCATGATTGAAAACAATAAGAGCGCTAGCTTTCGGCTTCACCCAGTCTGAGGTCAGAGCTCGGAGGACCCGGTCGTGACAATCGCAGAGGTGCTCCCTTTACTCCCTAGCCGAACAATCGGGAACGTAGGGGTAAGCACAGGAGCCAGGCAACCCAGCTTGCAAATCTCTTAAGTCGGTGTATATTGTGGCATAATACACGAACATGGAATGAAGCCGTACAAATATAATCATATGCAAGAGGAAAAGCTTCATAAAGGAAGCCCCCAAATAAACGGGGTATTTGAATTTGTGCGTCAAAAACAAAAAGTTTGGAAAAGGAACTTTTTTACATGCAACTTTTTCCAAAAAAGTATAATGCTTGGTCGAACCGAATAGAAGTTAAAAATTTAAAACTTTGAGCATGAAGGCAACTTAGCTGGTTAATGTGTTCGGTATTGATGACGCGGCCCGAGCTTGATGCAGGACAAGGTTCCATCCCCCAAGCTGGTCCCAAGGTGGCAGAGCAAAGAGCTCGGCACTCCGAAGTGGTGACATAGCACGGTTAATGCGGGCCGGCAGAGTGATGCCGAAGTCCCTGGCATGGGGTAATGAAGTGTTGACGAAGCCCCCCGTCCAGCCGAGGTGACGTGGTATGTCAGTACGCCGAGTTGACGATACTTCCCAACCCGGATCATTTTTCTGTGCACAAAAAATAGTGCAAACCGGAGATAATAGTAGTAATAATAATTAAAAAAAATCATTGCATAATAAATAATTTATGCAAAGTGCTTAATAAAAAAATATGGCCTGGCGCCGAAGTCAATGTCGATGCAGGGCGTCGGCGTGATGCGGTAAAGGCGTGGCAAAGCCTGAATTCACAGGTCGGTCCGAGTTCGGGATGCAGCGTTCGCCCGACCATGTACAGAAACTGACCGAACCACTATGCGACCTCGTTAATGCGGCCATCATTTGATAGACCTGTGTACATATGATGAACAAACCAGGGTAATAATTCCTTGGGAAAAATGAACCCGGACAAGCAAAAAAAATACTAGGATTAATAGCACCTGGTTTATTTGTTGTAGAAATCCGAAGAAAGGTGATTCAGAAAATTGGGACTCGATCTACACACCCATTTCCTGATGGGCGATAAAGCGACGGTATGGCGATGCTGGCAAAGGTTGGCTTGCCGAGGCAAAGCCCTCGGTCCAGCTAACATGACGGAGCTGGTCGGCTAGTGACGCCGAAGTCTCCGAAGTAGGTTGATGAAGAGATGGCGAAGCCCCCGGTCCAGCCGAGATGTCGAAGCCTCGATGTCAGCCGATGAGTCGAAGTAGGTCGGCGTGATGGACACCAGCTTGAAGAAGCAATAGTGCGGCCCTGCCGATGCAGGTCATGACGTGGTCGATGCCGGCTTGATGAAGTGACCGCGCGGCGATGCCGGTATGCCCGCTCTGTGTAATCCGTGGGGCGGCGATGTTGGTGATGATTTATCCTTCGCGATGCCGGACTCTTGTTCGGCTTGCCGAGATGATGATCCGAAGAAGTTGAGCTCGGCTCAACAAAGTGACGACGTGTCTAGCGCAGGTCGACAGCCTTGGAGCAATATTGCCGGACTGGTTTGACACCAGCATGATGATGAAGATGACCTCAGGGGAGGCTTAAAATTTTACGGGCACGTGTTTAAAAACGATGCACAATACCCTAGAAGAGAACTCCTCTAAAAAGGTTGTCCAATATCACGTTCATAAAGAAACACGAATTTGGGTCGGATCTGTATTGGCGTAGAAAACAGATCCAAAAATTGGTCCACTCATCGGAAGGTTCCCGGAGTTTGAACCGTCGGATCGAGCTGAAATTTGGAGGAGTGGTAGATATGGGAATTCAACAGTAGATGAACGGTTGGATCGTCCAAAGGACCTCCCAGCTGGGCTCTGGAGACCATGCCCTAAACTCGTCTAGATTCCCGTCCAGATTTGACAGGGCTCCGGTATATCATAGATTGCCAGAGATTCCTCCATCGGAACTTGATGAAATTTTGCATGGTTGTTGTAGAATTAATTCCACACAATTCCACCAAAGGGGTCATCAAGGAGATGCTCAAAGAGGTGGTGGCAGCGAATACAAGTTCGCTATTCGGAAAAACAGCATGGTCGCCCGAGGGCAATGTTGACGTTGAGCCCCCGAGCTCCATGGATGATTCCTTCATGATCTTGATAGAGATATGAGTTGATGTTGTTGAAGGGCCTCGTCTGAACATGACGATCGGAGGCAGGACACAGTCCCCGGTCAAGCCAAGGTGACCAGTCGAGCCGGTGACGAAGATGTCGATGTCGCAGTTAATCTGCAGACGAGCCATCAATCCTTTTGCCGATCACACAGCGGACCTCTCAATGAAAGCACCAATGTCGGTGTCAAAACCGGCGGATCTCGGGTAGGGGGTCCCGAACTGTGCATCTAAGGCGGATGTTAATAGGAGGCAGGGAACACGATCTTTTACCCAGGTTCGGGCCCTCTTGATGGAGGTAAAACCTTACGTCCTGCTTGATTTATTCTTGATGATATGAGTATTACAAGAGTTGATCTACCACGAGATCGGAGAGGCTAAACCCTAGAAGCTAGCCTATGGTATGATTGTTGTATATGATCTATCGACTAGCCTGGCCTCGGTTTATATAATGCACCAGAGGCCTAGGATAACAAGAGTCCTAGCCGAATACGCTGGTGGGGAGGAGTCCTTGTCTTGATCACCAAGTCTTGTGGAATCTTCCGTGTATGCGGCAGCTGTCCGAACCGGCCCATGAGTATACGGCCATGGGGGTCCTCGGGCCAATCTAACTGAGCAGGAGACGACGTGGTTAGTACCCCCTAGTCTAGGACACCGTCAGGTACCTTACGTTCCGCTATACCGGCTAAGGTAGCGGTGGGAGAACTACTGCGATTGTGTCCCGGTTCTTCCGGACGAGCACCTCAGTAGAGAAAGCCAAAAACTGACTCTCATGATAAGGCGAGAGACTGGTCGCTGTTCGAGAGTTCTCAAGTCCTTAAAGACTTTTTCCACTTCAGACAAGGAGTCGGCCTTGTCCGGCTTAGGCGTGTATAGCGCCCCAAATTTAGCCCTCCGAATACCAGGGGCTTTGCCAAAAATTTAAAATCATAGACTTCTATGGCAAAGTGAGAGTGATAAAGCATTATAGTTCGATTGCCTGGTTTGTGCGCTGAACACCTCCCTCGAAGGACCCAAAATTGGGGTAAAGAGTGTTCAGATTTACCCCGAACACCCCATTACTAGTTACATGGGGTTAGAAGAAGACGACTAGCCAACTCTCAGATTTTATAAACGGCTACACATAAGGTAATATTTTAAATTAAGAAAGCGTCACATGGCGCAAAAGAACTCATTTCATATTACAGGATCACATGGGCTCGTTCATTCAAAAATTACATCCTTGGCACACTCATCCGCCACTAAGCGACAACCCTTTGGGACGCTCTCATAGTAATTCTCCGGGCAGCGATGCTGCTTGCCCTCCGGTGGCCCCTCATTCACAAGCTTCATGGCGTCCAGCTTCGCCCAGTGCACCTTCACCCGGGCAAAAGCCCTGCGTGCACCTTCGATGCAGACGGACCGCTTGATGACTTCAAGCCGTGGGCAGGCTTCCACCAGCCGCCTCACCAGACCGAAGTAGCTGCCGGACAGGGGCTCGCCAGGCCACATCCAAACTATAAGGCCACTCATGGCCTGTTCGGTCGCCTTGTGAAGTTCGACCAATAGCTTCAGCTGGTCGCTCAAGGACACGGGGTGTTCGGTCCTAGTATACTGAGACCAGAACTACTTCTTCGTTGAGCTCCCCTCCTCAGCCCGGTAAAACTCCGCGACATCCAGCACACCGCAGGGAAGATCTGCAAATGCTCCTAGAGAGCTCTAAACTCGGGTAAGAAAAAGGAAAGTCTACTTCACATGCTTGCTTTGCATATTGAATGCCTTACCCGCTGCTATCTTCTTCGCCGCATCAATCTCTTGGAGGGCCTTGTGGGCTTCGGCCTTGGTGCTCCCGATGCTTTCAAGTGCCTGTGCGAGCTCGGACTCTCACGTCTTGGAGTCAAGCTCCAAGGACTCGTGCTTTTTGGCGAGAGCCTCGAGCTCTTGCTGCACCTCGCCCACTCGGGCTTCTTGTTTCTCCCGTTCAATGCGTTCTTTGGCCGCCTTGTCTTCGGCCTCGGACAACACCTTCCTCAGGGTCTCCACCTCGGTCGTGGCCCCTGACAAATTCATGATGATCCTATTACTTTACACTCGAACTTCTTTTTTAACTATACAGATAGGGGTATATCTTACCTTTGTTCTCTTCGAGCTGCCCCTTGGTAAGGCCAAGCTCATCGTCGGACCGCTTCAGGGCCTGCTTCAGCGCAGAGACCTCCGCAGTACATGCGGCAGCGTCCAGCAGGGAAGCCTGCACATACACATAGATATACTCTAATTAGGCTACTGAGTTATCATTTGATACTCTATTCGGCTTTTCTTCGTGAACGCCGAACAGAGCATCAGGGGCTACTTTCTATGCAGTAATATTTTTATACTTTGAATGCTTACCTCAAAGCCTATTAGGAGGCCGGCGCAAGCTTCGGCCAGTCCGTTTTTGGTGAACTGAACCTTCTTGACCACCGCACTCATGATAGTGCGGTGCTCTTCATCGATCGAAGCGCTGTGAAGCGCTTCCAGCAAGTTGTCCGGTGCCTCTGGTTGGACAGAGGACACCAGAATGGATGGTTGGACCCCCTTAATGGGGGACCACCTGCCAGAGTCTGGAACCATCGAAGGTTCCGGCACAGTGTCCGGCTGGGGCCCGAAATCGAAGCCCGTAGGAGCCTCGCTCCTTTGGTACCAAGGGTCCGGGAGGTCGCCGTGAGGCGCCCCCAGGATCACCTCCCCTTGGCTCGATGCCTTTTGAGACAACACCTCGGCGTTGTCCGTAGGGCAAGGGGTGGAAGCCGTCGGAGGAGAACCACTGTTCATATCCAACGAGCCCAAAGAGCCGCTCAACGAGGGTACATCGAGATGAGCTCGGGCCGGACTTCATAATCATGTTTGGCATGAGTAAAGGCAGTAAAATAAAACATACCATGAAGTACTATGGTGTCCGGACACTTACGACTTCGCTAGGGGCTTGTCCCTGGGTAGCCACTTGTCGGTGTCAAAACCGGCGGATCTCGGGTAGGGGGTCCCGAACTGTGCGTCTAAAGCGGATGGTAACAGGAAGCAGGGGACATAATGTTTTACCCGGGTTCGGGCCCTCTTGATGGAGGTAAAACCCTACATCCTGCTTGATTAATATTGATGATATGGGTAGTACAAGAGTAGATCTACCATGAGATCAGAGAGGCTAAACCCTAGAAGCTAGACTATGGTATGATTGTATGTTGTCCTGCGGACTAAAACCCTCCGGTTTATATAGAAACCGGAGAGGTTAGGGTTACACAAGGTCGGTTACAAAGGAGGAGATACACATATCCGTATTTCCTAGCTTGCCTACCACGCCAAGTAGAGTCCCATCCGGACACGAGACGAAGTCTTCAATCCTGTATCTTCATAGTCTAACAGTCCGGCCAATGGAGATAGTCCAGCTGTCTGGAGACCCCCTAATCTGGGACTCCACAGTAGCCCCTGAACCAGGCTTTCAATGACGATGAGTCCGGCGCGCAGTATTGTCTTCGGCATTGCAAGGCGGGTTCCTCCTCCGAATATACCACGTAAGAATTTGAATATAAGGATAGTGTCCGACCCTGCAAAATAAGTTCCACATATCACCGTAGAGAGAATAATATTTCCACAAATCCAATTTGCTGACTTGTTCTGGCAACACGACATTACGTCACGGCCCGGTGATTATTCGAACCGTTTCCTTTAACTTGCCCCCCACATAACGCGAGGCAGTTTTTTGACACGTGTTGTCAAAGCAGAGATCGCGTCCCCCTAATTATGGGATTCTCATCAATACGGTCGTGGGTAACCCAACCGTGTCTAGGACTCCTAGATTATAGGCAATTCCCAAATGGCTATGGAGAGGATGCTTGATATTCACCCTCTTTATACAGGGACAAGGCTTTTACTTTTTCCCTCCCGTGCTCAATCAAATCCTTCCCTCGCCTCGAGTTCTAACACCCAAAGCCCAGGTCAGGTGCTTCGGACATTCAATCATGTCCGGATCTAGCCTTCAAGGCCGGTGGATACCCTCCTCCGTTACGGAAGAGGATATCAAGAAGTTGAGGGAGGCCAGGTACCTGACCGCCGAGGTTTCGCATCGGCTGCCTGCCCGAGGGTAGGTCGTCCCTACTCCTGAACCCAACGAGAACGTTGTGTTCATCTCCCACTTCCTCCGAGGTCTAGGCCTCACCCTGGATCCCTTTGTTAGGGGTTTGATGTTCTATTACGGGCTAGATTTCCACGATCTAGCCCCAGACTCCTTTCTCCACATCTCGACATTCATTGTCGTGTGTGAGACCTTCCTTCGCATTACCCCTCACTTTGGCCTATGGCTCAAGACCTTTGACGTGAAGCCGGAGATGGTCGAGGGGTATTATGCTACGTGCGGAGGCGCATTAATAAGCAAGATAGCAGGAGCTCCGTGGCCCAAAGGTGCCTTTCCAGAGGTGTCCGGATTATGGCAACAGGAGTGGTTTTACATCACAGCTCCCAGAAGTGCCAAGTGGGTGGCTGCCCCTGCTTTCCGCTCAGGCCCTCCATCACAACTGATGTCATGGATTAGCAGAGGACTGAGCTGGGCTCCAGCCAAGGACGTGCCTATACTACAGAGCCGCATTCGCGATCTCTTCGAAGGAGATTTCAGTTTGGTTATGGTGGCGCAAGTCATCCTGGTTCATCGAGTCCAGCCTTGCAAACGCCGGCCCCTCGGCATGTGGGAGTTCAACCCAGAAGGGCCGCGTACTATTCAGAATTTCCTCGGCCTGATGCATGAGGAGATGTACAAATCATTCTTCAGACCCCAAATAGAGTGTCTGGATACTACCGAGGACGTGGGCCTGAGCAGCAACCGTACCGCCGACCAAGTACGTAATCCTTTAGCTGAACACACCGTCTTTTATTTACCATGACGTTATTCTGAGAAGTCACTCTTTGAACAGGACTGGCTAACAAAGGTGAAGATGATTCGGTGTTCGGCCCCCTTCCTGAGGGTTTGGAGAATCCGGTACTGGAAAAGATGCTCGAGCTAGCACCCTACCCGGAGGCCTCAAAGGAAGATAAAGGGGGGAATAATGAGGTTGAAAGCGGGCCCCCATCGCTACCAATTCCAACCGAGGGAATGAGCACCTCCGTGAAGGAGGATAACCAAGGAGAAGAATCCGACCTTCTCTCACTTCGGGGAAGGAAGAGGACTGCCTCTAAAGATCCGGAAACTGAGGCTTCCAAACGGGAGAAGAAGTCTCCACTAGAGGGTCCTGCCTTGGAGGGTGCTTTTGCCGCACAAAGTCCGCGCGAGGATCAGCCCTCCAACGAGCTGTAAGTAATCAGAAAGTACTTTAATAGTGGAGATATACTACCTTACCTCTGAGGAAAATAACCGAAGCGTTTATCTTGTAGTTCAGGGGATCTTCTTCCGGATATGATGGAGAGCGAAACGCCTCCCCCGGACTGCCCCGCTCAAGAAGCGGGCGACCTTGAAGTGTCGTCGCGGAGGGCCTCTCCGGATCCAGTGAGGCCAGAAGATAATCCTATAGTCACCCGAAGTCCCCAGCGTCCGGCTCTTGAAGAGAGCAAACAAAAGAGTCCGGCACTGTCTGGTATGCGGTCGGACGTACTGAGGGAGCTATTGGAGTGAGCGGCCATCTCAGAAGAACACCGTACGTTGATGGGTACAGTGATGGTAAGAATTTCGTCCGCCGAAAGCGGATTGCATGGAGCCTTTATGAGTCTACTGACGGGCTTTGAGGTACGTGAAACGATATACTTTTTTGATAGTACCGCACATTTTTAGGTGTGCCTTGTGTAGATAGTAGCCCCTAAGACTGTGGTCGTCGTCGAGAACGGCGGTGAACAAAGGATCATAGTCCCAGGTGATAATCATACCGCTTTATGTGCAGGTGATGGGAGCTCCGGTGGCTGGCCGAACTAATGAGTTTGCCGAACTAAAGCGGCAACTGGATGCGGCAGATGCCGACATCGAGCTTGTTAACAAGCGGCTTGACGAGGCACAGGGTAAGTAATGTTTTTCCGGTCAACATCACATAGTAAGAGCAGCATGATGCCAGTATCTTTAATATGTTGTGACTGCAGACGGAGCTGCCACCGTGGAGACCCTTCGGGCGGAACTTGCCCGAGCCAAGGAACAAGCAAGGGTTAGTAATGCGGCTGCTTTGAAGGCGACCGAAGAGTTAAGAGCCGAGAAGGCCGCGCATTGCGAAAGCAAAGAGAAGATGACCAAGATGGCCGTAGAATTAAAATACACTGCCGACCGTTGCCAGTTGCTTGAAAAGGAGAACTGAGTGAAGGCAGCGGACCTTGAAAAGGCCATGATGGTGACCAAAGACACTCGCTCTACTATGAGGGTGAAGAAGGAGGAGCCGCGCGAAGCCGGGGATATTGCGGCTAGGAAGCCCTTTCTGCTGTAGAGGAAGTTCGGAGATCCGCGGTATGCCCCTGTGGATCGGCTGTGGAGTTCGGCAAACGCATATATGGACTTGGCGGCAAGCGCTGTCGATGCGGTCGAATACTTCCGAGATCAGACAGATCGTGAAGTGGACAAGCTGTTCTGGTCGCAATTTAACGTTCTAGAGCATCCGCTTCCCTTGACTGATCAACTAGCCGAATGGGCCAAACTTAATAGGTTATCCGGACTTGCCATGAGGTCCGTCATAGATCATTTGTGGTCGGGGAAGCCGAAGCCAAACAACTATTTCAGCTTAGTGCATCAGTTCCTTGGTGCGGTGCCGCGCATCAATGCGGTGAAGAGGTCGGCGTGCATAGAAGGCTCGCAGATGGCCTTTGCCTATGTCAAGGCATACTGGGCGGTGATGGATGCTACCACTGTTGCGGCGCATGGTTCGGCCATAGGCCGAGTAGCTGCAGAGCACTATTTTGAAGAGGTTCTTGACGGTGCTCATTTGATAGAGTCCCAGTGCTCGAAGAATATTATGTTTGAGTGACATGTATTCCCATTGTAAGCACAATGTTTTTATGAAATGTAGTAAGGCTGTATTTATACTTTTGCCGAAAAGTAATATGATGCCTCCTGTGCGGCCGTTTATGTATATATGTATATAACCTGAAAGATTGCAGTCGTCGGCTTCAACCCCCACGCATATAATGCGGAGGTGTTCGCAGAAAACACGTGTTCACACTTAACCCAATGTCTTGGTCCTATTAAGGAGGTGATAGCGCAGCGAACGAGGCAACCGGACTATGATGCTTTAACACTTTCACTTAGCCATAAGAGTTTGACGGTGGGGCTACTATATAGCCCCTGGTGGCTCCGCACTCTCCCAAACTCGGGGTGCGTATATGCCTGGCCGGGAAACGACCCTTTGTTAAAGCGGAGGAATTCTAAAATTCCGATAGGTCATTGAGTGGTTGACCAATCTCGCGCTATATCATGACAGTTAGTTTTCGGCTTTCTCTAGTTAGGTGCTCGTCCGGGCGAGCCAAGGCACAATCACAGTAGTTCTCCTGGTGCTGCCTTAGCCAATAGAACGGAACGTAAGGCACCAAAACACAGGAGCCGGGCAAACCCAACATTTGACCAAAGACATGATTTGGAGCTGATGCATATAAGGCCAAACTCGCGACACCGAACACTCCCTAAGGTATTCGGTCTTTATGGTATAAACCGGGCCTAAATAGTGCCCTTTGTAAGAAGCCCCTTGTGTCCAGGTACGGGCGTTTATTCTGACGTGGCCACATGCCAAGACGCCAGCATCCTTCTCAATTGTATTTGAGAATCCGAGGGATGTGTATCAATAAGAGACAGTAAAAAAGGTTTACGCAGGGTCTTAATCTAAAAAGAATCCTTGGAGCGGGTCCCTGCTGCACGTTTGCGCTTGTGTCTCCGTTGTGCCGTATCCTGGACGGGTGTAGCACGATGGTCATCTGTAAAATAGAGGAACTTAGGTGAAAAGTTGTCGTGCAGAAAGGTAGTTTTTAAAGAAACCATGTATAATTAAAGATGAGTAAAAATTGCCACTTGTCTGCGCACGTTGAGCTCCTTATATTTGTAATAGGGGTGTGGCCATCAATCCGGTATGAATTACATATAGCTGCACCGGACTCGTCTAGCCGTGTCCGTGGTCTTGACGACCTATCAAATGCTTTAGTTGGTGAGGCCATTTTTAGTGTGCGGCTATGAAGGCAGTCGCACTCTCTTCGGCGCGCAAATATCGCTCAATATTTCCATTCACTTAAATGATGCCATGTGGACCGGGCATCTTGAGTTTGAGGGAAGCGTAATGCGGTATTTCATTAAAGCGAGCGAAACCTTCGTGTCCAAGTAGTGCTTGATAGCCACCTTGGAACGGAGCATTGTGGAAGGTTAAATGTTCGCTACGGAAGTTATCGTGGAAGCTGAATATAACCTCTAGTAGCAGGGAGCCCGTGCAGTGAGCCCCTGGGCCTAGCGTTACTCCTTTAAAGGTAGTGTTGCTATGGCAAATTTTCGTTGGATCTATCCCCATTTCGCGGATTATATCCTGGTATATCAGGTTTAAACTACTGCCACCGTCCATCAGGACTCATGTAAAGTGGTATCCTCAATTATTGGGTCTAATACCAGGGCAGCCCATCCTGCACGCCGGATACTTGCTGAGTAATCACGATGGTCGAAAGTGATCGGTTGAGACGACCAGTGGCAGGACTTCGCGGTGATAGGCCTTTGGGCATATTTTTCTGGGAGTGCCGCTTTGTTTCTTCCCTTGATCATGTGTAACACGTTGACTGTTTTGACTTCTGGTGGAAACTTCTTTTGTTCCCCAATGTCTTGCTTGGGAGGCTCATCCTCGTCTTCTCTTGGTGTATCCTCCCCCTTGTGTACGGCGTTGAGCTTGCCGGACTGCTTGAAAACCCAACATTCTCTGTGGGTATGATTAGCGGGTTTACCAGGGGTGCTATGGATCTGACATACTTGGTCCAGAATTTTGTTTAGGCTGGACAGTTCGTCTCTGGCGCTTTTAGAGGGCGGCTTTTGCTGACTTGGCTGAGAGCTTTTGAATCTGGCGTTTACTGCCGTGCTCTTCGTCTTGTCTTCTTTATTCCGGCGTTTGTTATTGTTGTTGTGCCGTGATTTCCCGTTTCCATCTATAACTTCGGATGTACTGGGATCGCTGATGCTGCATCTGGCTAGCCAGCTATCCTCGCCCGCACAAAAGCGGGTCATGAGGCTTGTTAATGCTGCCATTGTTCTCGGCTTTTCTTGGCCGAGGTGTCTGGCAAGCCATTTGTCACGGACGCTATGCTTAAAAGCAGCCAAGGCTTCGGTGTCCGGACAGTCGACTATTTGGTTCTTTTTAGTAAGAAACCTGTTCCAAAGCTTTTGGCCTGACTCTCCAGGCTGTTGAGTTATATGACTCAACTCGTCCACGTCCGGAGGTCGGACATAAGTCCCCTGAAAATTTACCCGAAAAGCATCTTCGAGCTCTTCCCAACTTCCAATGGAACTTTTAGGGAGGCTCTTAAGCCAGTGCCGAGCTGGCCCTTTGAGTTTGAGGGGTAAATACTTAATGGCGTGGAGGTCATCTCCTCGAGCCATATGGCTATGGAGGATATAATCCTCAATGCAGACACCAGGGTCTGTTGTTCCGTCGTATGCCTCTATATTTACGGGTTTGAATCCCTTTGGAAATTCATGATCCAGCACCTCATCGGTGAAACATAGGGGGTGTGCGGCACCCCTGTATCCGGGTGTACCGTGTTCTTCGGATATTTGTTGTGTTGCGTTGTATGCTGGAGCGCAATTACGTGGTCCATAGATGGATCTGGTTGTGCCATCCTTTTGATGCGAGTCCTCGTGTGGATCGCGTATTGGCTTATGTTCGGTGTTGTTTGCCGCTTTATGTTGGCCGTGAGGTCGCCTATCCGGCCAGATGGCTGTTTTGATTTTTGGTTGTGGGGGATCTAAGGCCTCCTCATCGAATTCAGTTAGCAACTTCCGCTTCGGGTAGCTCTTGGTGGGGCAATTACCGCCGTACTTTGCTGCTGTGTTGAGTACTTTGCTCCATGTGATTTGGAGTGTGTCTTGCGCAGCTTTGAGCCTTTGCTTATGCTTTTTTAGACTCCTCGCGGTGGCAACGAGCCTTTGATGGGCATTTTGTTGCTTCGGGTGTCCGTCCGATGTGACGTCATCTGGACTATGATCTTTGACAGAGTCGGGTTGTTCGGCTTGATTCTCCGTGTTGCCGTGGTCCGGCAATGGTTCCCCCTGCTCTAACGCTGGGTCTGTATGATCATTGTTTCTGCCGAGGCAGGATTTGGGGCGGCGCTTACACCGTCGTTTTGACTGCTTCTCGAGGGAACAACCCTTCATTGCATCCTTCCGTTCCTCGTCGTCGTTTTCCTTTGGTGTGTCCACCATGTATACGTCATGTGGTGAAGTGGGCATCCAGTGCCCTGGGGGCAGTGGTTCCTATTCGTCTCCTGCATCGTCGTCCATGCGGTCGATGTATTCGGAGTCGGAGTTGAGCATGTCGGTTAAGTCATCAACAGTGGCTATTAAGTGGGTGGTGGGTGGGCCGCGAATTTCTTCGTCGTCCGTATCCCAGTCCTGCCGGACATAGTTCGGCCAGGATCCTCCTAACAAGGAGAGAGACCTTAATGAGTTCTGTATGTCGCCAAAGGGCGAGTGCTGAAAAATATCCACGGAGGTAAACTCCATGATCGGAGCCCAATCAGATTCGATAGGAACGGGCGCAGGTGGCCCGGAGTCCGTGGCCGGAGAAGGATCCGGCAATTTAACAACACGGCTCTCATGCAAGTTAAGGTCGATGTTTGGCTCGATCGCCACTGCGGGTAAGGCCTCTGTGGCGGGGTCCATCCACCCGTCCATGGACGGCGCAACTGGCTCCGAATTGAGGGTCGGAGTGGCTGCCTGTGCGATCTCCTGAACGCTGTCCGATGGTAGAGCTAAATCGTACTCATCGTGACCGTGTGACGCACAAGGCAGAGGCTCAAATCCATCGAAGATCAAGTTGCCACGGATATCGGCCGTGTAGTTTAAGCTTCCAAACCTGACCTGGTGGCCAGGGGCATAACTTTCAATCTGCTCCAGATGGCCAAGCGAATTGGCCCGTAGTGCAAAGCCGCCGAACACGAAGATCTGTCCGGGGAGAAAAGTCTCACCCTGGACTGCATCGTTATCGATGATAGTAGGAGCCATCAGCCCTAACGGCGACGACACATAGGAACTCTCAATGAAAGCACCAATGTCGGTGTCAAAACCGGCGGATCTCGGGTAGGGGGTCCCGAACTGTGCGTCTAAGGCGGATGGTAATAGGAGGCAGGGGACACAATGTTTTACCCAGATTCGGGCCCTCTTGATGGAGGTAAAACCCTACGTCCTGCTTGATGAATATTGATGATATGGGTAGTACAAGAGTAGATCTACCACGAGATCAGAGAGGCTAAACCCTAGAAGCTAGCCTATGGTATGATTGTATGTTATCCTACGGACTAAAACCCTCAAGTTTATATAGACACTGGAGAGATTAGGGTTACACAAGGTCGGTTACAAAGGAGGAGATACACATATCCGTATCGCCGAGCTTGCCTTCCACGCCAAGTAGAGTCCCATCCGGACACGAGACGAAGTCTTCAATCCTGTATCTTCATAGTCTAACAGTCCGGCCAATGGAGATAGTCCGGCTGTCTGGAGGCCCCCTAATCCGGGACTCCCACACCACTCGTCGCCGCTATCGGCAGCCGTCGTGGCACAGTCCGGAGGGAGGGTCTTTCTCTTCTTGGACCCTTCGGCCTCCCCGGATGGGTCGGCCTTCCTTTTCTTGTCTCCCCCGGCTAGGGGGAGAGCTTTTCTCCTCCTCGTTTCCGTGGTAGGAGTGCGCGTCGGACTCATCGGACGATGAGTCCGATAGAACCTTGCGCTGGAGACCCTTTCGGGTCCCCGCGGCCTTCTTCTTGGCCTTCCTTTCCGGCACCTCTTAAGGTGCCGGAGTCAGCATCTTCGTTAGAAGAGCGTTTGCAGGATCTTCGGGCAGGGGGGCTAGGCAATCAAGCTGCTCCGCCGTCTTTATCCAGTCCTATTAATGACATGAAAGCTGAGATCCAGCACATAACTAAACCGGGGCAAATAAATACCCTGAGAGATATAAAAGCCTACCGGATGGGCGCGTCGCTTTGTGCTGAGTCTGCGGTCCTCGGTGAGGGAGGGAGGCATCTCGGCGCCCTTGAACAGCACCCTCCAGACGTCCTCGTGCATCGTGTCGTAGAGCTCTCGCAGCGTCTGGTGCTGGGCCGAGTCGAACTCCCACAAAACAAATGCACGTTGTTGGCACGGAAGGATCCGGCGGAAGAGCATATCCTGGACCACGTTAACGAGCTTGATTTTCTCGTTCATCATGTTCTGGATATAGGTCTGGAGTCCGTTCAGCTCTACCAAAGAACCCCAGGACAGGCCCTTCTTTTTCCAGGAGGTGAGCCACGTGGGGATTCCGGATCAAAATTTGGGGGCCGCCACCCAGTTGGAGTCGTGCAGCTCGGTGATGTAGAACCACCCCGATTGCCACCCCTTTATGGTATCCACGTAGGTACCCTCGAGCCAGGTGACATTAGGCATCTTGCCCACCATGGCGCCTCCCTACTCTGCTTGCTGGCCACCCACCACCTTTGGTTTGACATTGAAGGTTTTCAGCCATAGGCCGAAGTGGGGCCTGATGCGGAGGAAGGCCTCGCACACGACGATAAACGCTGAGATGTTGAGGATGAAGTTGGGGGCCAGATCATGAAAATCCAGCCCGTAGTAGAACATGAGCCCGCTAACAAACGGGTGGAGAGGAAATCCCAGTCCACGGACGAAATGGGTCAGAAAAACTACCCTCTCATGGGGTTCAGGCGTTGGGACGATCGGCCCCGCATTCGGCAGCCGGTGCGCGATATTCGCAGCTAGGTATCCGGCTTCCCGTAACTTTTTGATGTTCTCCTCCGTGATGGAGGAGACCATCCACTTGCCTCCTACTCCGAACATGATTTGACTGGTTCGAGAAGAAGAATGCGACCTTGGGCGCTAGAGCTTGGGTGTGCGGGAATGGGTAAGCGAGAAGGAAGAAGGCGTGGGTGAAAAAAGTAAATCTTTGTCCCTTTATAAGGGTGGAGGAGGCGATGAGTCCCCACTTGCCTGGAAAAACCGCTTATTCCCCATGTGCCATAATTGATGGCGCGGTTGGGTTATCCACGTCCGTATTGATGTGAATCCCGTGATAAGGGGAACACAATCTCTGCTTTTACAAGATGTATCAAGAAAACCGCCTCACGATATGAGCGGAGCTGGTTGAGAAAGGCGAATCGAATAATAACCGGGCCATGGTGTGATGTCATGCTATCAAGACGTGTCAGCATATTAGATTTGTGGAAATAGTATTCTCTCTACGGTGGTATGTGGAACTTATTTTGCAGGGTTGGACACTATCCTTGCATTCAAATTCTTCCATGGTGTATTCGGAGGAGGAACCCGCCTTGCAATGCCAAAGACAACACTGTGTGCCAGACTCATCGTCATTGAAGCCTGGTTCAGGGGATACTGAGGGAATCCTAGATTCGGGGTCTCCGGACAGCCGGACTATATCCTTTGGCCGGACTGTTGGACTATGAAGATACAAGATTGAAGACTTCGTCCCGTGTCCGGAAGGGACTCTACTTGGCGTGTAAGGCAAGCTAGGCAATACGGATATGTATATCTCCTCCTTTGTAACCGACCTTGGGTAACCCTAACCCCCTCCGGTGTCTATATAAACCGGAGGGTTTTAGTCCGTAGGACAACATACAATCATACCATAGGCTAGCTTCTAGGGTTTAGCCTCTCTGATCCCGTGGTAGATCAACTCTTGTAATACTCTTATCATCAAGAACAATCAAGCAGGACATAGGGTATTACCTCCATCAAGAGGGCCCAAACCTGGGTAAACATCGTGTCCCCTGCCTCCTGTTACCATCCGCCTTAGACGCACAGTTCAGGACCCCCTACCTGAGATCCGCCGGTTTTGACACCGACATACACCCTTTTAGTTCGGACAGAGGGTTTAGTTAGAGCCGGAGGATCCTAGAATTGTGTTTGGGATTTCAAGTGCTTTCCATCACACAGTACTTCCGTACTACGGACACCAAGTCAGCGAAGTGTGTTATATCCCGGCGACTTATGGCGTTGAGGATTCCCTTGTCCGTGCAATTTTTGCAAAAGAATGAAATTGCGTCTTCCTCGCGATAGTCCTTCGCCTTGCTTATTGCAAGGAGGAATCTGGCCCAATAGTGATGTACTGTCTCTTGGGGCTCTTGTCTAATATGGGAAAGATCACTTATGTGAGGGTGGGTGGGTAGATTTAAGTCCAAACCCTGGCCCGGTGTGAGACCCAAAGGAGTTTCCGAGCTTGGTAGTTCAGGCTCTGGGGCGTTGCCCAATGGTACTAGCCCGCTGTCCGATTCCAGGTTCGAAGCTTGGGCCATGCCCTCCCGTAGACGGGTATCCAGCTAGGAGAGCTCGGGAATCCGGACATAGTTTGTCCTCAAAATAGAGGAAGAGGCGCTGCATCGCTCCTCCACCACCGCTATCTGATGGGTAACCGGCGGAGAGTTAATCTCCCTTTGGTCGGGTTGAAGCCCGATCCGATCGTAGTCCATAGCGACTCCCAAGGTGGCAATGCGATCCAAGAGCTCGTTCAAAGAAGAGAGCTCCATTGGATCCATCTGCTCAGTGAATCCCGAGCCGACGTGGAGGCTGTTTTTGATGACCCGAGAAGTCATCGTCGGCGCGATGGCCGATGGGGCGGTCACGACGAAGCCGCCTAATCAGAGAGTTTGGCCTACAGCTAGGGCTCCCCCAGACGTAACGTTGTCCCTAACAACAAAGCGAGCCATCAGGCCTTACCGCGATGGCACAGTGGAACTCTCAATGAAAGCACCAATGTCGGTGTCAGAACCGGCGCGTCTCGGGTAGGGGGTCCCGAACTGTGCGTCTAAGGCGAATGGTAACAGGAGGCGGGGGACACAATGTTTACCCAGGTTCGGGCCCTCTCGATGGAGGTAATACCCTACTTCCTGCTTGATTGATCTTGATGATAGGAGTATTACAAGAGTTGATCTACCACAAGATCGGAGAGGCTAAAGCCTAGAAGCTAGCCTATGGTATGATTGTTGTTGTCCTACGGACTAAAACCCTCCAGTTTATATAGACACCGGAGGGCCTAGGGTTACACAAAGTCGGTTGCAAGGGAGATCTACATATCCGAATCGCCAAGCTTGCCTTCCACGCAAAGGAGAGTCCCATCCGGACACGGGACGAAATCTTCAATATTTTATCTTCATAGTCCAACAGTCCGGCCAAAGTATATAATCCGGCTGTCTGAGGACACCCTAATCCAGGACTACCTCACTGGCAGGCTCTGGAAAAAACGTCATCGGGCTACATCTAGATCATGTACCCATCAAAGGAAAAACCGGGGGCTCCTCACCCTGGGCCTTGGGAGCCGGCGATGCTGGGCCTTTGCGGAAGCAGGCCGGTTGCAGCACTGCGTGCACGCGGGTGCGGCCGACCTGGTCAACACGCTCGAGGCAGTGAGCGCTGCTCGACCTGAAGCGGGGACGAAGGGGAAAATAGTGGCGCGGGACTGCGATGGCGCTGCGAGCGGGCGCAGTGGGCGTCATCTCACCGAGAAGTAGAGGGGCAGCGCAGATGAAGGAAGGGACTTGGCGGGCTACGTAGGACTTGAGGAGCTCGGTGTGGGGCTCACCCATCCATGGCGGCAGCGTCCTTGTTCAGAGAGAGAGAGATGTGAGAGGAGGGAGCCGCAGGGAGAGATGGAGGGAAGGAGAGCAGCCGGCGATGTGAATAGCCGGACGGAGGCGGGGACGTGGGGCTGCGGGCAGGAGAAGCCCTCCCGCTCGAGGGGTTCCGGCGGCTGCTGCCGGTCGAGGAGGGCCAAGGGGAGCTCCACGCTCGGGCCTCGGGCAAGCACGGGGATGGAGGTGACCGTCTCCAACATCGGCGATGACGAGGCGGACAGGAACGTCGGGGTGAGGTGCGAGGCGATGCTACCTCTTGAGCACTGCGTTGGTTTTCCCCGAAGAGGAACGGATGATGCAGCAAAGTAGAGTAAGTATTTCCCTTAGTTTTTGAGAACCAAGGTATCAATCCAGTCGGAGGCTACGCGCGAGTCCCTCGCACCTGCACAAAACAAATAAATCCTCGCTACCAACGCGATAAGGGGTTGTCAATCCCTACATGGCCAGTTACGAGAGTGAGATCTGATAGATATGATAAGATAATATTTTTGGTATTTTTATGATAAAGATGCAAAGTAAAATAAAATCAAAGTAAAAAAGCAAAGGAAATAACTAAGTAGTAGGAGATTAATATGATGAAGATAGACCCGGGGTCCATAGGTTTCACTAGTGGCTTATCTCGAGAGTATAAGTATTCTACAGTGGGTGAACAAATTACTGTTGAGCAATTGATAGAATTGATCATAGTTATGAGAATATCTAGGTATGATCATGTATATAGGCATCACATCCGAAACAAGTAGACCGACTCCTGCTTGCATCTACTACTATTACTCCACTCATCGACCGCTATCCAGCATGCATCTAGAGTATTAAGTTAATGAAAATAGAGTAACGCCTTAAGCAAGATGCCATGATGAAGAGGGATAAACTCATGCAATATGATGAAAACCCCATCCTGTTATCCTCGATGGCAACAATACAATACGTGCCTTGTTGCCCCTACTATCACTGGGAAAGGACACTGCAAGATTGAACCCAAAGCTAAGCACTTCTCCCATTGCAAGAAAGATCAATCTAGTAGGCCAAACCAAAATGATAATTCGAAGAGACTTGCAAAGATAACCAATCATACATAAAAGAATTCAGAGAAGATTCAAATATTGTTCATAATTAGACTTGGTCATAAACCCACAATTCATCGGTCTCAACAAACACACCGCAAAAACAAGATTACATCGAATAGATCTCAACAAGAGAGGGAGAACATTGTATTGAGATCCAAAAAGAGAGAAGAAGCCATCCAGCTACTAACCATGGACCCGTAGGTCTGAGTTGAACTACTCACACTTCATCGGAGGGGCTATGGTGTTGATGTAGAAGCCCTCCGTGATCGATGCCCCCTCCGGCGGGGCTCCGGAACAGGGCCCAAGATGGGATCTCGTGGATACAGAAAGTTACGGCGGTGGAATTAGGGTTTTGGCTCCGTCTCTGATTGTTTGGTCTCTTGACGTAGTGTCCAAGTCTCCTGGGGTCTTGTTCATTGAGAAAATCACGTTCCGAGGTTTCATTCGTTTGGACTCCGTTTGATATTCCTTTTCTTCGAAACACTAAAACAGGCCAAAACAACAATTCTGGGCTAGGCCTCCAATTAATAGGTTAGTCCCAAAAATAATATAAAAGTGGATAATAAAGCTCAATAATGTCCAAAACAGTAGATAATATAGCATGGAGCAATGAAAAATTATAGATACGTTGGAGAAGTATAAAGCATCCCCAAGCTTAATTCCTGCTCGTCCTCGAGTAGGTAAATGATAAAAAGAGAATTTTTGATGCGGAGTGCTACTTGGCATATTTTTAATGTAATTCCTCTTAATTGTGGTATGAATATTCAGATCCAAAAGATTGAAGAAAAAAGTTCATATTGACATAGAAATAATAATACTTCAAGCATACTAACTAAGCAATTATGTCTTCTCAAAATAACATGGCCAAAGAAAGTTCATCCCTGCAATATCATATAGTTTAGTCATGCTCCATTTTCATCACACAAGAATGCTCTCATCATGCACAACCCCGATGATAAGCCAAGCAATTGTTTCATACTTTAGTAATCTCAAACCTATAAACTTTCACGCAATATATGAGCGCGAGCCATGGACATAGCACTATGGGTGGAATAGAATATAATGAGGGGGGTTATGTGGAGAAGACAAAAATGGAGAAAGTCTCACATCAATGAGGCTAATCAATGGGCTATGGAGATGCCCACCGATTGATGTTAATGCAAGGAGTAGGGATTGCCATGCAACGGATGCACTAGAGCTATAATTGTATGAAAGCTCAACAAAAGAAACTAAGTGGGTGTGCATCCAATTTTCTTGCTCACGAAGACCTAGGGAACTTGAGGAGGCCCATTGTTGGAATATACAAGCCAAGTTCTATAATGAAAATTCCCACTAGTATATGAAAGTGACAAAACAAGAGACTCTCTATCATGAAGATTACGGTGCTACTTTGGAGCAGAAGTGTGGCAAAGGATAGTAACATTGTCCCTTCTCTCTTTTTCTCTCATTTTTCATTTTTTATTTGGCCTTTTTCTTTTTTTATATATGGCCTTTCTCTTTTTTTCTCTTTTTTTATAATTCCTTACTTGGGACAATGCTCTAGAAAATGATGATCATCACACTTCTATTTATTTACAACTCAATGATTACAACTCGATACTAGAACAAAAGATGACTCTATATGAATGCCTCCGGTGGTGTACCGGGATATGAAATGGACCAAGAGTGACATGTATGAAAGAATTATGAACGGTGGCTTTGACACAAATACTATGCCAACTACAAGATCATGCTAAGCAATATGACAATAATGAATGTGTCATGATAAACGGAATGGTGGAAAGTTGCATGGCAATATATCTCGGAATGGCTATGGAGATGCCATAATAGGTAGGTATGGTGGCTGTTCTGAGGAAGATATAAGGAGGTTTATGTGTGAAAGAGCGTATCATATCACGGGGTTTGGATGCATCGGCAAAGTTTGCGCCAACTCTCAATGTGAGAAAGGGCAATGCACGATACCGAAGATGCTAGCAAGGATGGAAGGGTGAGAGTGCGTATAATCCATGGACTCAACATTAGTCATAAAGAAATCACATACTTATTGCAAAAATCTACAAGTCATCAAAAACCTTGGCACTACGCGCATGCTCCTAGGGGGATAGATTGGTAGGAAAAGACCATCGCTCGTCCCCGACCGCCACTCATAAGCAGGACAATCAAATAACACCTCATGTTTCAAATTTGTTACATAACGTTTACCATAAGTGCATGCTACGGGACTTGCAAACTTCAACACAAGCATTTCTCAATTTCACAACTACTCAACTAGCACGACTTTGATATTATTACCTCCATATCTCAAAACAATCTTCAAGCATCAAACTTCTCTTAGTATTCAAAACACTCATAACAAAATTTTACTAATCTTGAATATCTAGCATAATAGGATTTTAAGTAAATTACCATGCTATTTAAGACTCTCAAAATTATCTAAGTGAAGCATGAGAGATCAATAGTTTCTATAAAAAAAATCCACCATCGTGCTCTAAAAGATATAAGTGAAGTACTAGAGCAAAACTATATAACTCAAAAGATATAATCGAAGCACATAGAGTATTCTAACAAATACCAAATCATGTATGGTTCTCTCTAAAGGTGTGTACAGCAAGGATGATTGTGCTAAACTAAAAAGTAAAGACTCAAATCATACAAGACGCTCCAAGCAAAACACATATCATGTGGCGAATAAAAATATAGCTCCAAGTAAAGTTACCGATAGAAGTAGACGAAAGAGGGGATGCCTTCCGGGGCATCCCCAAGCTTTGGCTTTTAGGTGTCCTTAGATTATCTTGGGGGTGCCATGGGAATCCCCTAGCTTAGGCACTTTCCACTCATTATTCCATAATTCATCAAATCTTTACCCAAAACTTGAAAATTCACAACACAAAACTCAAAGTAGAAAATCTCGTGAGCTCCGTTAGCGAAAGAAAACAAAAGAACACTTCAAGGTACCGTAATGAACTCATTCTTTATTTATATTGGTGTTAAACCTACTGTATTCCAACTTCTATATGGTTTATAAAATATTTTACTAGCCATAGATTCATCAAAATAAGCAAACAACACACGAAAAACAGAATCTGTCAAAAACAGAACAGTATGTAGTAATCTGTAGCTAGCGCAAGATCTCGAACCCAAAAAATTCTAAAATGAATTTCTGGACGTGAGGAATTTATCTATTAATCATCTGCAAAATGAATTAACTAAATAGTGCATTCCAACTAAAAATGGAAGCAGTTCTCGTGAGCGCTAAAGTTTCTGTTTTTTACAACAAGTGTAACAATACTTTCCCCAAGTCTTCGCAACGGTTCTACTTGGCACAAACACTAATTAAACACAAAAAACACAACCAAAACATAGGCTAGATAAATTATTTATTACTAAACAGGATCAAAAAGCAAGGAATAAAAATAAAATTGGGTTGCCTCCCAACAAGCGCTATTGTTGAATGCCCCTAGCTAGGCATAACAAGCAAGGATAGATCTAGGTATTGCCATCTTTGGTAGGCAATCCATAAGTGGCTCTCATAATAGATTCATAAGATAATATAATTTTCCTTCTAGGAAAGTGTTCCATGCCTTTCCTTAATAGAAATTGGAATCTAATATTTCCTTCCTTCGTATCAATAATTGCACCAATCGTTCTAAGGAAAGGTCTACCAAGAATAATAGGACATGAAGGATCACAATCTATGTCAAGAACAATAAAATCTACGAGCACATAATTCCTATTTGCAACAATAAGAACAACATTAATTCTTCCCATAGGTTTCTTAATAGTGGAATCCGCAAGGTGCAAGTTTAGAGAGCAATCATCTAAATCACGGAAACCTAACAAATCACACAAAGTCTTTGGAATCATGGAAACACTAGCACCCAAATCACATAAAGCATAGAATTCATGATCTTTAATTTTAATTTTAATAGTTGGTTCCCACTCATCATAATGTTTTCTAGGGATAGAAACTTCCAATTCAAGTTTTTCTTCATAAGATTGCATCAAGGCATCAACGATATGTTTAGTAAACACTTTATTTTGACTATAAGCCTGAGGAGAATTTAGCACGGATTGCAACAAGGAAATACAATTAGTCAAAGAGAAATTTTCATAGTTAAATTCCTTGAAATCCATAATAGTGGGTTTAGCAACATCTAGGGTTTTAATTTCTTTAATCCCACTTTTATCAATTTTAGCATCAAGATCAAAGAATTCCGAATTCTTGGAACGCCTTCTAGGTAAAGGTGGATCATATTCAGTCCCATTATTATCCAGATTCATATTGCAAAACAAAGATTTAATAGGGGACACATCAATAACTTTTAGATCTTCATCTTTATTTTCATAGGAACTAGAAGAACACGCTCTTATAAAGGCATCTTTCTTAGCACGCATCCTAGCGGTTCTTTCTTTGCAATCATCAATATAAATTCTCATGGCTTTGAGAAACTCTTTGATATCATCCTTAGGTGGAATAGATCTAAGTTTCAAAGAATCAACATCAAGAGAAATTCTATCAACGTTCCTAGCCAACTCATCAATCTTAAGCAATTTTTCTTCAATCAAAGCATTAAAATTCTTTTGTGAAGTAATAAATTCTTTAATATTAGATTCAAAATCAGAGGGAATCTTATTATAATTTCCATAAGAATTGTTGTAGGAATTACCATAATTATTAGAGGGATTACTAGGATAAGGCCTAGGATTGAAATTTCCTCTATACGCGTTGTTACCAAAATTGTTCCTACCAACAAAATTCACATCCATAGATTCACTATTATTCTCAATCAAAGTAGACATGGGCATATCATTAGGATCAGAATAAACACTCTTACTAGTAAATAATTTCAAAAGTTCATCCATCTTTCCACTCAAAACATTAATTTCTTCTATCGCATGAACCTTTTTATTAGTAGATCTTTCAGTATGCCATTGAGAATAATTAACCATGATATTATATAGGAGTTTAGTAGCTTCTCCTAAAGTGATTTCCATAAAAGTGCCTCCCGCGGCCGAATCTAAAAGATTTCTAGAAGCAAAATTCAATCCGGCATAAAAAATTTGTATAATCATCCACAAATTTAAACCATGAGTAGGGCAATTACGTATCATTAGTTTCATTCTCTCCCAAGCTTGTGCAACATGTTCATGATCAAATTGCTTAAAGTTCATAATATCGTTTCTAAGAGAGATGATCTTAGCGGGAGGAAAATACTTAGAGATAAAAGCATCTTTGCACTTGTTCCATGAATCAATACTATTTTTAGGCAAAGACGAAAACCAAGCTTTAGCACGATCTCTAAGCGACAAAGGAAATAGCTTCAATTTAACAATATCATTATCCACATCTTTCTTCTTTTGCATATCACACAAATCAACGAAGCTATTTAGATGGGTAGCGGCATCTTCACTAGGAAGGCCGAAAAACTGATCTTCCATGACAAGATTCAGCAAAGCAGTATTAATTTCACAAGATTCAGCATCGGTAAGAGCAGCAACCGGAGTGCTAATAAAATAATTGTTGTTGGTATTGGTGAAGTCACACAATTTAGTGTAATCTTGAGCCATTGTGACAAACAAGCAAACTAACATACAAGCAAACAAAAAGCAAGCGGGCAAAAAAGAGGGAAATAGAGAAAGCGAGGGAGGATATAGAGAGAGGGCGAATAAAACGGCAAGGGTGAAGTGGGGGAGAGGAAAACGAGAGGCAAATGGCAAATAATATAATGCGGGAGATAAGGGTATGTGATGGGTACTTGGTATATTGACTTTTGCATAGACCTCCCCGGCAACGACGCCAGAAATTCTTCTTGCTACCTCTTGGACACTGCGTTGGTTTTCCCCAAAGAGGAAGGGATGATGCAGCGAAGTAGCGTAAGTATTTCCCTCAGGTTTTGAGAACCAAGGTATCAATCCAGTAGGAGGCTACACGCGAGTCCCTCGCACCTTCACAAAACAAATAAATCCTCACAACCAACGCGATAAGGGGTTTTCAATCCCTACATGGCCACTTACGAGAGTGAGATCTGATAGATATGATAAGATAATATTTTTGGTATTTTTGTGATAAAGATGAAAAGTAAAATAAAAGCAAAGTAAAAAAGCAAAGGAAATAACTAAGTAGTAGGAGATTAATATGATGAAGATAGACCCGGGGGCCATAGGTTTCACTAGTGGCTTCTCTCGAGAGCATAACTATTCTACGGTGGGTGAACAAATTACTGTTGAGCAATTGATAGAATTGATCATAGTTATGAGAATATCTAGGTATGATCATGTATATAGGCATCACGTCCGAAACAAGTAGACCGACTCCCGCTTGCATCTACTACTATTACTCCACTCATTGACCGCTATCCAGCATGCATCTAGAGTATTAAGTTAATGAAAACAGAGTAACGCCTTAAGCAAGATGCCATGATGTAGAGGGATAAACTCATGCAATATGATGAAAACCCCATCCTGTTATCCTCGATGGCAACAATACAATACGTGCCTTGTTGCCCCTACTATCACTGGGAAAGGACATCGCAAGATTGAACCCAAAGCTAAGCACTTCTCCCATTGCAAGAAAGATCAATCTAGTAGGCCAAACCAAAATGATAATTCAAAGAGACTTGCAAAGATAACCAATCATACATAAAAGAATTCAGAGAAGATTCAAATATTGTTCATAATTAGACTTGGTCATAAACCCACAATTCATCGGTCTCAACAAACGCACCGCAAAAACAAGATTACATCGAATAGATCTCCACAAGAGAGGGGGAGAACATTGTATTGAGATCCAAAAAGAGAGAAGAAGCCATCCAGCTACTAACTATGGACCCATAGGTCTGAGGTGAATTACTCACACTTCATCGGAGGGGCTATGGTGTTGATGTAGAAGCCCTCCATGATCGATGCCCCCTCCGGCGGAGCTCCGGAATAGGCCCCAAGATGGGATCTCGTGGATACAGAAAGTTACGGCGGTGGAATTAGGGTTTTGGCTCCGTCTCTGATCGTTTGGGGGTACGTAGGTATATATAGGAGGAAGGAGTACGTCGGTGGAGCAACAGGGGGCCCACGAGGGTGGAGGGTGCGCTTGGGGGGGTAGGCACACCCCCTACCTCGTGGCCTCCTCTTTTGTGTCTTGATGTAGGGTCCAAGTCTCCTGGGTCTTGTTCGTTGAGAAAATCACGTTCCCGAAGGTTTCATTCCGCTTGGACTCCGTTTGATATTCCTTTTCTTCGAAACCCTAAAACAGGCAAAAAACAACAATTCTGGGCTAGGCCTCTGGTTAATAGGTTAGTCCCAAAAATAATATAAAAGTGGGTAATAAAGCCCAATAATGTCCAAAACAGTAGATAATATAGCATGGAGCAATCAAAAATTATAGATACGTTGGAGACGTATCAGGCGATGAGGAGGCCCGGTGCCAGAGATCCATGGGCGGCCTTGGGTGGTCTGCACGGGGAGACGAGGGGAAGGCAGCATCGATGAGAGGACGATGCTCCTACTGGTTTCCATGACCGGAGTTGGAGACGGCGTGGAGCGGCGCTGGTCTCCGGCAAGGCCGGTCCGACGAGGCACGGCGGGCAAAGGCAGGGTGCACAGGAGGAGCAAGACGCGTGGTTGGGGTTTGATGGATTTGAAGATTATGGTGGTGGCTGACTGGTGAATCGGGAGGAGGCTGCGGGACTGGATCGTGGGGAAGCCTCGAGTGCTGGTTGGGCCATTGGGGAAACGATGGAGGTAGGTTGGTGGATCGGGAGGGAACCCAAGGAGGATTTGGAAGGTGGCGGCAGAGGGACAAGACTCCTAGATTTTAGGGTTTGGTTGATTTGGTAGGTAGTGGTATTATATATAAAGCAAGTGGATTTGTGATAGGGGCATTTGGTCCCTCCGATTTTAATCAGACGGTCCCGGATAAAAAGGCTAGGGCGTACAAACAAAGAATCGAAGACATTTTAGGGATGTTTGGGGATGATCCGGACCCAACGGTGATGACTGCCCGGGTCGGGTCCGTAAAAGCTTTCGGACGCGCCCGCGAGGAGTGCCGCGGGCTGACGAGAGAGGTTAGGTTAGGCCTGGCGGTAGGTAGTGAACTGTGAAGACGGTCTAGGGAGGAAAGAGAGGGAAAACCCGGCAACAGTTTTCGGAGACCAAAAACGTCCGATGATTAGACCGACTATATTGTCGCTATAGTTATCCGTTGGGGCGTCAAACGGACTCCGAATGTGATGAAACTTGGCAGGCGTCCTATCTACACTATAAAAACACCACATGCCAACATTCAACCCATTCCGAGAACATTTCCCGGCCACTTATAAAATAATATTTCGGACGTGCCGTGGGCGCGTGCAAGTGTGTCTGGGCTCAGAATGGATAACGGACAGAGCTGGGGGAACCCGGACGAATGCAAGTTTTGAAAACATGATGATGCAATGCACATGATGACATGATGAAATGCAACACGCAAGCAAAAGACATGGAAACATCGGCGAATAACTGGAAGACACCTGGCGCATCGGGCACGGGGCGTCACAACACTCCACCACTACAATAGGATCTCGTCCCGAGATCTAGGATGGCGCCGGGGAAAACGGAAGAGAAGGGGGAAGAGGTAAAACTAAGTTGCTTCTTTTGACAAATGAGGGATACCAAAGAACCTTGAGAGGTTGAACAACTAGAAAGAAAGAATACAATGGAAATGAACGAAGTTGTAGACACTCCGTTAGAGAAGAGGATCAAGGAACATTACTAGAACCTTGTAGGCTGGAAGACATAAGAAAAGGGTTACAATGGACAAGAAGTACATGCAAGCACTCCGGTTGAAATGAGATGTACAAGGAACAATAGAGATCAATTACAACAACACTCCGGTTAAAACATGATAGATAGGGAAAAAGAATGATATAATCTGGACAGCACTCCGACTGCAAATGGACAAAATTGAACATGAACTAGAAAAGATGAGAGGATACATGATGAGATCAACAACACACTGCCCTCGGAACTATTGAAAGAATGGCACAAGGGGTAAGAGAGATTTCAGACAGCACTCCGGTTGAGAAAGGAGGCAAAACTTGATAAGATGAGAGAGCTCGAATGAAAACACGACACTCCGGTTAAATGGATAAGCAAAAGGAAAGAACATGATCCTCACAATTCGAGATGAAGTGTGAAGAGAGAAATATCACAATGCTTCCGGAACAAAAAGAATAGAAGCTAGATTGTTGGGATAAAGGGACAGAAGAAAATGACAACTTCTTCCACAAATGAACTTGGAGAACACCCTTCCAAGAAGGTTATAACGGAGTTGTTGGAAAACCCACAACGAAACGAAGAAGCTTGTAGTGGGCTTATGGAAAAGATCTCAAAACTATGAGGTGAATTCTGCCACTAACGGAAACAATAGATTGGATTGATATCAACAAGGAGACGAGAAACTTATTTCACCGAGCGGATAAGTGAAGAACTTGGGTCATTTATACGCACCATAAATAGCAACAATCCTTAGGGAAAGCTTTAGGTGAAATATAACCCAAGATAAATCCAACAAAGAGATTGATGGACTTAAAATACCCCATTCTTGATAACTTGTGAATCATGAAACACGAAGGGAAATTATCAAGAATGACATAACACCACCTGAAAAGATAAGAGAGAAAGAATTGCACTTCGGAATGCAAGATGAAGAATGCTTGAGCTCCTTTGAATAGAATCTCGATGAACACTTCGAGAAGGAATTAAACCCTTGATGCGCCGTCATGTAGCGCCTCCCTGAAGAACTCCGGTAATAAAAAGGATAACGAAAAGAAAGAGAAGTTGAAAACACAAGGTGAAGCCTTGCGATGATTTATATGGAGCTTTGCAATGACATAACCGAGAAAACTTGGCACTCCGGAAGGAAAAGCTGAACAAATGAAATGAAGAATTTTGGTGAACCTCCAGAATAAGGAATTGAATTTACTCGATGATACAAGAATAAGAATTACATTATGCTTATCCTTCATCAATTTAGATTGATGACAAGCACGGATTTGGCATACTACTTATTCTCGTAGAAAGGATTAAGAGAGATATAGCGCAAAACTTGAGAAAGTCTTCAACGAATCATCGGTAGGATTTGAAAGAACGAAAGAGTTGATACGATAACGAAGGAAGAGAAATCTTGAACCAAACCACCGTAAGAATTGAAAATGAACGAAGAAAAAAATAAGGAAACACCGGGAAGAACGAATGAAGATACTTGAGGGAATTTAGATACATGAGAATGAAGAGATCACGATCTGATTAGAGAAAACATGAATGATGCACCGGTAAGATTTGTAGAACGAGAGCTGAAGGCTAGAATGAATAAATCTTCTGAAATGATAGCCTCCGGAGAATCAAACTGACAAAGGTTCCTGAAATGCTCCGGATGGTTGAAAATGATTCACACAATCGAAAACAATTATGAGTGGATGGCAGCAAGCTAGAATCACGAATCTTTGAGAGAACGGATAAGATTTGGAGGAAAAAAAACTCTTCTTCGGTCTTCAAATGTTGAGAATGACGATAAGAAACACCACCATGAATTGTTGAGATACTCCAGGATGAAAATTAGAAAGATTGAACCAACGATAAAAAGAATTTGATAGATCTTGGAGAAAGACATTTGACTGATGACAAATCATTCTTACGTCAAACTTTTAAATGAATTTGTGAATAACTCCAGAAAAAGAAGAGTTAGGTAAGATCTTGGAAAAAGACCTGTGGGTTAGGGCCCACTCAAAAGATACACCGTTGAACGATTACTTGAAAAGGAGATTTCACCAATTGATTTAAATGTCTTGAATGAGATAACATCCTCAAAAGGACTTGAGCGAATTGAAAATGGAAATTTGAATCTTTTGAGATATCTTCAGCACTCCGGAAGAAATGAATAGTGAGAGGTGAATGATTAGGGGTGTGCACCGGCATGAGAAAACATTTGAAATAAGGAAAAAAAATATGATCAACACTGAAAGCTTGAATTGAATCCATCGGAGAAGAAAAAGAATGAAGAATGCTAAACTAGAAGCTCCGTTAGAATCTTCCAAAAAATCACCGGATAAGAACATCGAAGAAAGAATAAAGAAACTTCACATCCATAAGATGGATACTTGATTCAGAAATCTGAGTCCTTGAAGAAAAAGGGTGGGATGGTGGGAAAAACAAAGACAACTTGGACAGATGGAACAACAGCGTTGAGAAGAACTGATAATAGATCTTACGGATGTGAAGAATGATAGGATCATCTCGAAGAGAAACGCACCGGTTGAAAATAGAATTGGGATGACAATCTCGATAAATAATAAGGATTAATGTTCACATAGAAATATGAGAACACCGCTTAGGGAAGGTATGGAATCAACACTTGACTTCGAAGCAACTCAAATACCGCAATCAAAACAAAAACAAAGGATTGGCTTGCAAAATAAACCGGAACAAACCTATGATAGATCCCATATCGTATCATGTGTCTGTTGGAAAGATATTCTAGGAGCTACTAGAATTCCCACTTATAAACTCCCGAAACTTTCTGGTTATGCAATCAGGTGTTGGGGATATAGGGGAAGCATAATATCTCACCCAAACTAACAATTCCTACATCCAGCTGTATCCATCCTTCATCACATAACCAAGAAACCATCGGAAATCATTTACCTCAACCTTCAAAAAGTATTCGTTATATGAGTTATGTAAATACTCCCGAACTCCCGCCCCAGTACTGGGTGGCGTCGAGGTTATCTCACCAACAACTCCATAAAAGAGATTTTCGATGTCGGCGAACTCAGGTATTCCAGAACTGCAACGATAAAATTGTGACGACAACACCTCGGAGCTCAACTCCCTGGGACACTTCCACAACCCCTAAATGTCAGGAGGCACCAAGAACAATGTTCTCGTCACAAGACTATCGGAACGATTCCAAGATACCCGTGTGATCCTAAAAAAATCATGAAATTTGAGGAGAGAAGAGTCAAAATTCTACGTCAGGAGACCTCACCAGAGCGACGAAGGGACTGAGGAGTAAAAAGAATCCTACTCTCTGATATATATATAATCCTAAGACTCAAAACATTTTGTTCTAGACTCAACAACGTCAGCGATTCGATCAAGCAGGGGGCTCCTAAGTCGGGGATGGCTCTGATTACCAACTTGTAACACCCACAACATGGCTATATCTCCCATGTGTCGGGGCACGACTTAGAGGCATAGCCGCATGGTTGGTATGTCGCAAGAGGGGTAATCTTTACACATCCCATGTACTGAATAAGAAAGGGATAAAGAGTCGGCTTACAATCGCCACTTCACACAATACAAGTTAAACATACATCATCCAGAATACAATCAAGGTCCGACTACGGAACCAAAATAAAAGAAGACAACCCCAAATGCTAGATCCCCGATCGTCCCAACTGGGCTCCACTACTGATCAACAGGAAACGAAACAACACAACGAACAAGATCTTCATCGAGCTCTCACTTGAGCTCAGTTGCGTCACCTGCACTGGTATCATCGGCACCTGCAACTGTTTAGAAGTATTTGTGAGTCATGAGGACTCGACAATCTCACACCCGCGAGATCAAGACTATTTAAGCTTATGGGTAGGAAAGGGTAGTGAGGTGGAGCTGCAGCAAGCACTAAGCATATATGGTGGCTAACATACGCAAATAAGAGCGAGAAGACAAGCAACGCAACGGTCGTGAACTAGAAGTGATCAAGAAGTGATCCTGAAACTACTTACGTTCAAGCATAACACAAGGACCGTGTTCACTTCACGGACTCCACCGAGAAGAGACCATCATGGCTACACACACGGTTGATGCATTTTAATTAAGTCAAGTGTCAAGTTCTGTACAACCGGACATTAACAAATTCCCATCTGCCCATAACCGCGGCATGACTTTCGAAAGTTCAAACCCTGCAGGGGTGTCCCAACTTAGCCCGTCACAAGCTCTCATGGTCAACGAAGGATATTCCTTCTCCCAGGAAGACCCGATCAGTCTCGGAATCCCGGTTACAAGACATTTCGACAATGGTAAAACAAGACCAGCAAAGCTGCCCGATGTGTCGACAATCCCGATAGGAGTCACACGTATCTCATTCTCAGGACACATCGGATAGGTCAAGCTACGGGTAAAACCAGCCCTCAAGTTGCCCCGAGGTGGCCCCGCAGGCTGCCCGGTTCGGACCAACACTTAGAGAAGCACTGGCCCGGGGGGTTAAAATAAAGATGACCCTCGGGTTGGCCGACCCAAGGGAGGGGTAATAGGTTGTTAGGCAAATGTAAAACCAAGGTTGGGCCTTGCTGGAGGAGTTTTATTCAAAGCAAACAGTCAAGGGGTCCCCATAACACCCAACCGCGTAAGGAACGCAAAATCAAGGAACATAACACCGGTATGACGGAAACTAGGGCGGCAAGAGTGGAACAAAACTCCAGGCATAGGGCCGAGCCTTCCACCCTTTACCAAGTATATAGATGCATTAATTAAATAAGATATATTGTGATATCCCAACAATAACCATGTTCCAACATGGAACAAACTTAATCTTCGCCTGCAACTGGCAACGCTATAAGAGGGGCTGAGCAAAGCGGTAACATAGCCAAACAACGGTTTGCTAGGAAAGGAGGGTTAGAGGCTTGACATGGCAATATGGGAGGCATGATATAGCAAGTGGTAGGTCGCATGACATGGCAATAGAGCGAACAACTAGCAAGCAAAGATAGAAGTGATTTCGAGGGTATGGTCATCTTACCTGAGATCCCGCAAGGAAGAAGAACGAGTCCATGAAGAAGACAAACATACGTAGTCGAACGAATCCTCACAACTCCGGAACGAAACCGAAGCTAACGAGAGAAGCAACCCGGAAAGGAGCAAGCAACATAGTAAACAACCATCACATCAACATGGCATGATGCACAACCAAGTATGATGCATGTCCGATTTAATGAAGCATGGCATGGCAAAGTGCACAAGCAATCCTACAAATTAAGTGGAGCTCAATATGCAACTCCGTTGCATATTGACGGAACATTACATGACTTATTTAGTTCACTCTCGTTTATGTACCTAATAGTATTAAATGTTGTTAAACATGGCAAGAGGTGAAGCATAATAAAACTACCTAGGCAAGTTTAAATGAGGCCGGAACAACAAGCAACAAGTCCAAGAAATCCTCATGAGCATATATTAGATTTGGTACTGTTCTGTCCTAAAGCATATTTTAGAGTTGTTAAACATGCAAGATGAGTGCACCATGTTAAAGTAGGCATTTTTCTACCTCATTTACATATAAAGTTTGTTAGGTTTGGAGCTACGGTTATTTAGTTATGAAATAAAGCATTTTATCATGGCATTTAAGCAAATTAATGCAAACAACAATTTAAACATCTCAAACATGCATGAAAGTGGCAAATTATTAATCTACACATAATTCTAAGCATTTTTCATATATAAAGTTTTTACGTAACATGCACGGTTGTTGAGTTATTAAATGCATGAAGCACAATGGGTTTTCTGTAAAACTGGCAGGCTCTGGAAAAAAAGCTAAATTCGTAGATCTGAAAAAAACGTCATCGGGCTACATCTAGATCATGAATCCCATCAAAGGAAAAACCGGGGGCTGCTCACCCTGGGCCTTGGGAGCTGGCAATGCTGGGCCTTTGCGGAAGCAGGCCGGTTGCAGCATTGCGTGCACGCGGGTGCGGCCGACCTGGTCAACACGCTCGAGGCAGCGAGCGCTGCTCAACCTGAAGCGGGGACGAAGGGGAAAACGACGACGTTGGACTGCGATGGCGCCGCGAGCGGGCGCAGCGGGCGTTGTCTCACCGAGAAGCAGAGGGGCAGCGCAGATGAAGCAAGGGACTTGGCGGGCAGTGCGGTTGGGTCCGGGCTGTTATTGTTCGGCTCCCCTTCCCATACAACGGATGGCTTGAACAACCTTTCCAAGAAGATATTGGGGGGGACTACATCGCGTTTTGCGCTAATGCGTGCCAGGACATCTGCCGCCTGATTATTTTCCCGGGCTATATGGTGAAATTCAAGCCCTTCGAACTGAGCTGACATTTTTAGGACGATATTGTGGTAAGCTGCCATTTTTGGATCCTTGGCATCGAAGTCTCCATTTATTTGGGATATTGTGAGGTTCAAGTCCCCGTGCACCTCTAGGCGTTGAATGCCCATGGATACTGCCATCCAGAGACCATGTAAAAGGGCCTCATATTCGGCTGCATTGTTGGAGTCTTTGTACATAATCTGGAGTACGTATTGAACTGTGTCTCCTATGGGGGACGTCAAACGACGCCAGCCCCTAGTCCGGCCAACATCTTGGAGCCGTCAAAATGCATGATCAAATTTGAGTATGTGTCGTACTCTTTAGGGAGTTCGGCCTCCGTCCATTCTGCGACAAAGTCGGCCAAAACTTGCGACTTGATGGCTCACCGTGGCTTATAAGTTATGTCGAACGGGAGGAGCTCAATGGCCCATTTTGCAATCCGGCCTGTTGCGTGACGGTTGTTTATAATATCGTTAAGTGGTACTTCCGAGGCTACTGTTATTGAACACTCTTGAAAGTAGTGTCGTAGCTTCCGGGATGCCATGAATACCGCGTAAGCAATCATTTGATAATGCGGGTACCATGATTTGCACGGAGTGAGGACAGTGGACACATAATAGACCGGCTTTTGAAGGGGGAATTTGTGTCCGTCCATTTCTCGTTCGATGACGAGCACTGCGCTTACCACCTGATGTGTTGCTGCAATGTACAATAGCATTGGTTCGCCAATGTTTGGCGCGGCTAGGACTGGGTTTGTTGCCAATATGGCTTTTATTTCGTCGAGGCCAGCCGTGGCTGCATCCGTCCATTCGAAGTGTTCGGTGCACCGAAGGAGGCGGTAAAGGGGTAGGGCCTTTTCTCCCAAGCGGGAGATAAAGCGGCTTAGAGCCGCCACGCATCTGGTTAACTTTTGTATTTGTTTGAGGTCCTTTGGGATATCCAATTGTGACAGAGCTCGGATCTTGGCTGGATTTGCTTCAATTCCTCTACCGGATACAATGAAGCCCAAGAGCTTTCCGGCTGGGATGCCAAAAACGCATTTTTCCGGGTTGAGCTTGATGTCGTATGTTCGGAGGTTATCAAATGTGAGCCTCAAGTCGTCTACTAGAGATTTGACATGTCTTGTTTTGACGACCACATCATCTACATATGCCTCCACCATTTTGCCGATCTGGTTTGCCAGACATGTCTGAATCATGCGCTGATATGTTGCGCTGGCGTTTTTGAGCCCGAAGGGCATTGTGTTGAAGCAAAATGGGCCGTATGGTGTGATAAATGTCGTTGCGGCTTGGTCTGATTCTGCCATCTTGATTTGATGGTAGCCGGAATATGCGTCGAGGAAACACAACGAATCCTGTCCTGCGGTAGCGTCGATAATTTTATCGATGCGGGGGAGGGGGAAGGGATCCTTTGGGCAAGCCTTGTTAAGGTCTTTAAAATCAACGCAAAGGCGCCAGGATTTGTCCTTCTTTGGTACCATCACTAGGTTTGCTAGCCAGTCCGGATGTTTTATATCTCTGATGAATCCGGCCTCCAATAGCTTTGCTAGCTCCTCTCCCATGGCCTGTCTCTTAGGTTCGGAAAAACGCTGAAGACCTTGCTTGACAGGTTTGAATTCTTTTAGGATATTTAAGCTGTGCTCGGCCAGCCTGCATGGGATTCCTGGCATGTCTGAAGGGTGCCAGGCGAAAATGTCCTAGTTCTCTCGTAGGAACTCTAGCAGTGCGGCATCTACATCCGGGTTTAACTATGCCCCGATGGAAGCTGTTTTATTGGGGTCCGTTGGATGGACCTAGAATTTGACTATTTCGTCCGCCGGATTAAAGGAGGTGGACTTGGATCTTTTGTCGAGTACCACATCGTCTCTATTCACCATGGAGCGCAGCGTAGTTAGTTCCTCAGCCGGTAGGGCTTCGGATAGTGCCTCGAGGGCCAGTGCGGCTGTCTTGTTTTTGGTGCGGAGTGCTATGTCCGGATCACTAGCAAGAGTGATGATCCCGTTGGGCCCGGGCATCTTGAGCTTCATTTACCCGTAATGGGGTATTGCTTGGAAGATTGTAAACGCTTCCCGCCCTAGCAGAGCATGATAACCGCTGCTGAACGGAGCCACATGGAATGTGACCTCTTCGGACCTGTAATTATCCGTCATGCCGAACACCACATCTAGTGTGATTTTTCCTGTACAGCGCGCTTCCCGACTGGGGATTATTCCTCTAAAGGTTGTGCTGCTTCGCTCAATGCGGTTCCATTCTATTTCCATTTTTTGAAGGGTTTCCTCATAAATGAGGTTCAATCCACTGTCGCCGTCCATGAGTACCTTGGTAAGACGAAAGCCGTCCACTATTGGACTGAGGACCAATGCGGCTGGTACTTGGGCTATTCGGAATTTAGGTTCGTCACTGGCGTTAAAGGTAATAGCCGTGTCACTCCATGGGTTTATTGTTGCCACTTGGTAGATTTTGGCAAGGCTACGGAGTGTCCTTTTTCGCATGTTATTTGATGCGAAAGTCTCGAAGACTGTTGATACCGTATTGGTGTCTCTGGGGTGGCTTTCTGTGGCCTCCGGAATTAGGAGATCTTCGCCAATTTTGGCCACCTGCCGGAGTATCCAACATGCTCTAAGGCCGTGAGTTGGTGTGGCGTCCTCTGTACTATGAATTTTACAGGGTCCATTAAGCCATCCTTCCAATACGGTTCCATGCCCTGTAGAGGGTTTTTGCTTTTTGGTGTTTGACCCAGGTGTCTGGCGATGATGCACCCTTTTATTTCGGACTGGGTTTGTATTCAGGGCCGGATTGTCCCAAAATTTTATTTCGGTTTTCCAGGCGCTTTCCATCGCACAGTACTTTCGTACTATGGACGCCAAGTCAGCGAAGCGTGTAATATCACGGCGACTTATGGCGTTGAGGATTCCCTTCTCCGTGCAATTATTGCAGAAGAATGAAATTGCGTCTTCCTCGCGGCAGTCCTTTATCCTGTTCATAACCAGGAGGAATCAGGCCTAGTAATGATGTACTGTTTCTTCGGGCTCTTGCCTAATTTGGAATAGATCGCTTATGTTTGGGTGGGTGGGTGGAATTAAATCCAAAGCCTCACCCCATCTGAGGCTCAGAAGCCGAGGAATTTCCGAACTCGAAAATTTGGATTCCTGGATGTTGTCCAATGAATCCAGTCTGTCGCCTGACTCTAAGTTCAGGTCTTGAGTGATATCCTCCCCTCCGCGAGTATCCGGCTTGGAGGGATCAGGAATCCGGACGTAGCTAGTCCTTAAGATAGATGAGGGGTCGCTGCACTGTCCCTCTACCACGGCAACGTGATGGGTGACTTGAGGAGAGTTAATCTCTCTGAGATCGGGCTTAGGCCCAATCTGGTCGTAATCCGTAGCGACTCCCAGGGCGGCGATGCGATCCAAGAGCTCGTTTATGGAGGAGAGCTCCATTGGATCTAACTGCTCGGCGAGTTCCGAGCTGACATGAAGATTGTTTTCGATGGCTCGAGAGGTCATCGTGGCGCAGAAGCCGAAGAGGCGGTCATAAGAAAACCACCTAGCCGGAGGGTTTGGCCGAAAGCCAAAGCTCCCTTAGCAACGTGCCGTCTTTAAAGACGGGGCGAGGCATCCTTCCTGATGGCGACGACATAGAGGTACTCTCAATGAAAGCACCAATGTCGGTGTCAAAACCGGCGGATCTCGGGTAGGGGGTCCCGAACTGTGCGTCTAGGCCGGATGGTAACAGGAGGCAAGGGACACGAAGTTTTACCCAGGTTCGGGCCCTCTTGATGGAGGTAAAACCCTACGTCCTGCTTGATTAATATTGATGATATGGGTAGTACAAGAGTAGATCTACCACGAGATCGGAGAGGCTAAACCCTAGAAGCTAGCCTGTGGTATTTGTTGTTCTGCATGTTGTCCTATGGACTAAAACCCTCCGGTTTATATAGACACCGGAGAGGGTTAGGGTTACACAAAGTCGGTTACAATGGTAGGAGATCTATATATCCGTATCGCCAAGCTTGCCTTCCACGCCAAGGAAAGTCCCTTCCGGACACGGGACAAAATCTTCAATCTTGTATCTTCATAGTCCAGGAGTCCGGCTGAAGGTATAGTCCGGCTATCCGGACACCCCCTAATCCAGGACTCCCTCAGTGGCGCTCCCTCATTGGGCGCAGATCCTGACGCAACACCTCCGGAGGTGCCTGCCTCCTTGTGTCTTTGGCTAGGCGAAGCCTTCTTCTTCTTGGGGGTTGCCTTAGGAAGTCTTCTGTTTCTGCGGTCCGGGACTTCGATTGCTGCGGCTTGGAACGCGCGCTCAAGTGAACACACTGCGTCCCTTTCTTCATAGGGTACGGTGATGACTCCACCACTTACTGGCATCTTGAGGACATTGTATCGATGGTGAGTCACTGCCATGAACTTGGCCAGGGCTGGGTACCCGAGGATGGCGGTGTATGGCAGACGGATGTGGGCGACGTCGAAATCGATGAGCTCGGTGCGGTAGTTGTTGCGCTGCCTGAAGGTGACTGGAAGGCGAACCTTCCCTATCAGAACAATGGAACCATCAGTGACTCCTGAGAAGGGCTTGGTTGGCTGAAGCTGATCGTACATCACTTGGAGATTGTCGCATGTCTCGACGGACAGGACGTTGAGTCCTGCTCCACCGTCAATGAGGGTCCTAGTGACCTACACGTTGCTGATGATTGGGGAGCAAAGCATAGGGAGGACTCCGGCCGTTGCCGCGCACTTGAGCTGATCCGCTAAGCTGAACGTGATAGCGCATGCGGACCACCTGAGAGGGCGTGTGGCCTCAAGCTTGGGGAGGACTACATTCACCACGCGAGCAAACTGCTTGAAGATGCGCTGTGGGGCTGGGGCCTGCGCGCCACCCAAGATGCAAGCGATTGTGCACGGCTCCTGAAAGCCCCCAGCCCCCTCGTCCTGATGTTGGTCTTCGTTCCTGAGGGAGTCCTGGATTAGGGGGTGTCCGGATAGCCGGACTATAACCTTTAGCCGGAAGCTTGCACTATGAAGATACAAGATTGAAGACTTCGTCCCGTGTCCGGATGGGACTTTCCTTGGCGTGGAAGGCAAGCTTGGCAATACGGATATGTAGATCTCCTCCCATTGTAACCGACTCTGTGTAACCCTAGCCCTCTCCGGTGTCTATTTAAAACGGAGGGTTTTAGTCCATAGGACAAATATACAACAAATACCATAGGCTAGCTTCTAGGGTTTAGCCTCTTCGATCTCGTGGTAGATCTACTCTTGTACTACCCATATCATCAATATTAATCAAGCAGGACGTAGGGTTATACCTCCATCAAGAGGGCCCGAACCTGGGTAAAAGATTGTGTCCCCTGCCTCTTGTTACCATCCGGCCTAGACGCACAGTTCGGGACCCCCTACACGAGATCCGCCGGTTTTGACACGGACATTGGTGCTTTCATTGAGAGTTCCTCCGTGCCGTTGCCATTAGGCTTGATGGCTCCTACTATCATCGATAGCGATGCAGTCCAGGGTGAGACTTTTCTCCCCGGACAGATCTTGGTGTTCGGCGGCTTTGCACTGCGGGCCAATTCGCTTGGCCATCTAGAGCAAATCGAAAGTTACGCCCCTGGCCACCATGTCAGGTTTGGAAGCTTAAACTACACGGCCGATGTCCGCGCAGACTTGATCTTCGATGGATTCGAGCCTCTGCCTTGTGCGTCACGCGGTCACGATGAGTATGATTTAGCTCTACCATCGGAAAGTGTTCAGGAGATCGCACCGGCAGCCGCTCCGACCTTCAATTCGGAGCCAGTTGCGCCTTCCACAGATGGATGGATGGATGGAGCCCGCCATGGAGGCCTTATCCTCAGCGGCGATAAAGCCGAACATCGACCTTACCTTGCACAAGAGCCGTGTTGATAAACTGTCGGATCCTTCTCCGGCCACGGACTCTGAACCGCCTGCGCTCGTTCCTATCGAATCCGATTGGGCGCCGATCATGGCGTTTACCTCCACGGCTATTTTTCAGCACTCTTCCTTTGGCGACATACTAAACTCATTAAGGTCTCTCTCCTTGTCAGGAGGATCCAGGCCGAACTATGTCCGGCAGGACTGGGATGCGGACGACGAAGAAATTCGCGACCCACCAACCACCCATGTAGTAGCCACTGTCGATGACTTAACCGACATGCTCGACTTCGACTCCGAAGACATCGACGGTATGGACGACGATGCGGGAGACAAAGAGGAACCACTGCCTACGGGGCACTGGACAGCCACCTCATCATACGATATATAGATGGTGGATACACCCAAAGAAGGCAATGGCGACGAGATAGCAGAGGATGACCCCTCCAAGAAGCAACCCAAGCACCGACTTCAGCGGCGCCGCTCTAAGTCCCGCCAAAGCAAAAGTGGTGATACTGGCACAGGAGATAATAACACTCCGGATAGTGCAAAGACAACAACAATCCCCTCCAGCAAGATTTAGAGCAGGAGGATGGAGGAGCCAGCCCTCCTGAGAGAGCGGTAGACGGAGAGGAGGAGGATGACAATTACATGCCCCCTCCGAAGATGAGGCAAGCCTCGGCGACGATGAATTCGTCATACCAGAGGATCCTGTCGAACAAGAGTGCTTCAAGCGCCGGCTTATGGCCACGGCAAATAGCCTGAAGAAAAAGCAGTAGCAGCTTCAAGCTGATCAAGATCTGCTAGCTGACAGATGGACTGAAGTCCTCGTGGCCGAGGAATATAAACTCGAGCGCCCCTCCAAGAATTACCCAAAGTGCAGGTTACTACCCCGACTGGAGGAAGAAGCGTATGATACAGCTGATCGGCCACCTCGTGGCCGCGATAGAGAGGCATTCCAGCCAAAAACTCAGCCTCCACCCCGACGCCATTCAAATAAAAAGGCATGGGGAGATACGCCAGACCTGCGAGACATATTGGATGACAAAGCAAAGCATTCAAGACCGATCTATGGATCACGAGGGCGTGCCACTCTGCGAGACGATAAACATCACACCGGATACAGTAAAAGCAAATCCGGCCGGGCCGAACACAGCAGGCAAGACCCATTCGAGCTGCATCGTGATATAGCCCAATACAGAGGCGCCGCACACCCCTTATGCTTCACAGACGAAGTAATGGATCATCAAATCCCAGAAGGTTTCAAACCTGTAAACATTGAATCATACGACCGCACAACAGATCCCGCAGTATGGATCGAGCATTTCCTCCTCCACATCCACATGGCTCGCGGTGATGACTTACATGCCATCAAATACCTCCCACTAAAGCTCAAGGGACCAGCGCGGCATTGGCTTAACAACTTGCCCGCCGAGTCCATCAGCTATTGGGAAGATCTGGAAGCCGCATTCCTCGACAACTTTCAGGGCACTTATGTGCGGCCACCAGACGCCGATGACTTGAGCCACATAATTCAGCAGCCAGAAGAATCGGCCAGGCAATTCTGGACTCGGTTCCTAACAAAGAAAAATCAAATTGTCGACCGTCCGGATGCAGAGGCCCTAGCGGCTTTCAGACACAACATCCACGACGAATGGCTAGCCCGGCACCTTGGTCAGGAAAACACGAAATCTATGGCAGCCCTCACGACACTCATGACCCGCTTTTGTGCGGGAGAAGACAGCTGGCTGGCTCGCAGTAATAACATATCAAAGAACCATGGTACCTCGGATACCAAGGACGACAATAGCAGGTCACGTCGCAACAAACATAAGCGCCGCATTAACAGCGAAAATACCGAGGATACGACAGTCATTGCCGGATTCAAAGGCTCTAAACCCGGTCAGCGGAAAAGGCCATTCGAACAAAGTACGCCGGGTCCGTCCAGCTTGGACCGTATACTCGATCGCTCGTGTCAAATACATGGCACCCCAGAAAAGCCAGCCAATCACACCAATAGGGATTGGTGGGTGTTCAAGCAGGCCGACAAGTTAATTGCCGAAAACAAGGACAATGGGACACATAGCGATGACGAGGAGGAGCCTTGGCAGCCACACACCGGAGGACAGAAGAGGTTTCCCCCACAAGTGCGGACGGTGAACATGATATACGCAACCCACATCCCCAAGAGGGAGCGGAAGCGTGCGCTCAGGGATGTATATGCGTTGGAGCTAGTCGCCCCAAAATTCAACCCGTGGTCCTCCTATCCGACCACTTCCGATCGCAGGGACCATCCCACTAGTATCCGTCATGGCAGATTCGCCGCACTGGTTCTGGACCCAATCATTGACAGATTTCACCTCACTCGAGTCCTTATGGATGGCAGCAGCAGCGTGAACCCACTTTATCAGGACACAGTGTGCAAAATGGGTATAGACCCCTCAAGGATCAAACCCACAAAAACGACCTTTAAAGGAGTCATTCCAGGCGTAGAGGCCCATTGCACAGGCTCAATTACACTGGAAGTGGTCTTTGGATACCCGGATAATTTCCTAAGCAAAGAGTTAATCTTCAATATAGTCCCATTCCGCAGTGGTTATCACGCACTGCTCGGGCGAACCGCATTTGCGAGATTCAATGCGGTACCGCATTATGCATACCTCAAGCTCAAGATGCCAGGACCTCGCGGGGTTATTACAGTCAATGGAAACACAAAGCGCTCTCTCCGAACAGAGGAGCACACTGCAGCCCTCATAGCAGAAGCGTAAAACAGCCTCTCTAGGCAATCCACCAGTTCGGCGTTTCAAAACCCGGACACCTTCAAGCGCGCTCGGAGCAATCGGCAAATAGACCGCCTGGCGTGATTTGAGCTCGGGTAGCAATGCGGCCCCCACCCCAGTCCCAGCCAAACGGCGAAGCTCATGCCACGCGTACATAATTACGCATTAAAAATACCATGGGCACAGGTGGGGAGGGGGGCACACTGCGACACGCCCCAAGACGCAACTTAAACCACACTAGGGGCTTCCCGTTTGGTTATTTTTCTCTTTTTTCAGGACCTTAATCTCTGGAAACCATGTCCGGCAGCACTATTGCCGAACACATGATGCAGCAACCAAGGAGGAAGAAAGCTACATCACACCACGGAATTCCCAGGTGGATTACAATAACGAGCGAAATATTTGATTTAATACTATTCCTCAGCTTGCCCTTGGAAGGGACATAGTCCCACTCTTCGCTTATCGCACTACCTGTATCATTCTGCTTTAACGCACCTTTTTGAATAAACAATGCTTAGCTTCAGCTTATTATTGCATTCTCTATTCATTTCTTTTTCAATACATATGTTCAGTTATGACATTTATCACCCGTACACTTTGGTACGGTCCATACGCCAGGGGCTCAAGCACCCCACAATATGGTGTGAAAAGTTCGAACACTTTCACAAGTGCGGCACCCTGAACTTATAGCATTATATGCATCAGCTTCGAATCATGTCTTTGGTCAAATGTTGGGTTTGCCCGGCTCATATGTTTTGGTACCTTATGTTCCGCTCTATCGGCTAAGGTAGCGCTAGGAGAACTACTGCGATTGTGCCCCAGTTCTGCCGGGCTTAGCACCTCAGTAGAGAAAGCTAAAACTGACTGTCATGATAAGGCGAGAGACTGGTCGTTGTTCAGCGAGGTTTTTCGTGTTCCTAAAGACTTATGCCGCTTAGGGTGAGGGGCCGGCCCTATCCGGCTTAAAGGCGTGTATCGTGCCCCGAATTCGGCCTTCCGAATACCAGGGGCTTCGCCGAAATTTAAAATTATAGAATTCTATGGCTAAGTGAGAGTGATAAAGCATTATTAGTTCAGTTGCCTTGTTCGTTGTGCTGAGCACCTCCCTCGAAGGACCCAAACATGGGGACAAGAGTGCTCAGGTTTATCCCGAACACCCCAGCACTCGTGGAATGGGGGCAGAAGCCGAGGACTAGCCATCTCTCAGATTGGATAAACGGCCAAACAAAAGGTAATATTTTAAATTCACACAAGTGTTGCATAGCGCATATGAAACAAGTTTTCATCATACAGGATCACACGAGCAAGTTTACTCAAATATTACATCCTTTGAACATTCGTCCGCCACAAGATGGGCACCCTTCAAGACACCCTCATAATAAATTTCGGGGGTGCGATGCTCCTTGCCCTGTGACGGCCCTTCCTTGATCAGCTTCACGGCGTCTAGCTTGGCCCACTGCACCTTCACACAGGCGAAAGCCCGGCGTGCACCTTCGATGCAAACGGACCGCTTGACGACCTCCAGCCATGGGCAAGCATCTACAAGCCGCCTCACCAGGCCGATGTAGCTGTTTGGAAGGGCGTCGCCAGGCCATAGCCGGACTATAAGGCCCTTCATGGCCTGTTCGGCCGCCTTGTGCAGCTCGACCAGCTGCTTTAGCTGGTCGCTCAGAGGCATCAGGTGTTCGGTCCCAGTATACTGACCCTAGAACAGCTTCTCTGTTGAGCTTCCCTCCTCGGCCTAGTAAAATTGTGCAACATCCTACACGCTGCGGGGGAAATCTTCGAATAATCCTGGAGAGCTCCGAATCCGGGTAAGTAATCGGTAATTTACTTTTACATGCTTGCTCTGCATATAGAATGCCTTACCCGCTATTATCTTCTTCATTGCGTCGATCTCCTGGAGGGCCTTTTGGGCTTCGGCCTTGACACTTTTTGCGCTCTCGAGGGCCGCGGCAAGCTCAGACTCTCGCGTCTTTGAGTCAAGCTCCAACGCCTCGTGCTTCGTCACGAGAGCCTGGAGCTCTTGCTGCACCTCACAAACCCGAGCCTCTTGTTTTTCCCGCTCGGTGCGCTCCTTGGCCGCTTTATCTTCGGCCTTGGTTAGCGCTTGCTTCAGGGTGGCCACCTCAGTCGTGGCCCCTGGAAAATATACGATGATCCTGTCATTTTGCAATCGCGTCTTCTTTTATATATACATATCTATAGACAGGGTATTACTTACCCTTGTTCTCCTCGAGCTGCCTCTTGGCATGGCCGAGCTCTTTCTTGGACCCCTCGAGAATCTGCATACGCATATTGACATACGTATATTAGACTCCTGCGATATTATTTGATCCTCTGTTCGGCTTTTCTTTGTGAACACCGAACAAAGCATCAGGGGCTACTGTCTATGCGGTAATATTTTTCCTATATTTTAAAAAACACTTACCTCAAAGCCTGTTAGAAGGCTAGCACAGGCTTCAGTCAATCCGCTCTTGGCGGACTGAACCTTCTGGACCACCGCACTCATAATAGTATGGTGCTCCTCGCCGATGGAAGCGCTGTGAAGCGCTTCCAGCAGATTATCCGGCGCCTCTAGATGGACAGAGGTCACCGGCACAGGCGTCTGGCCCCTCTTAGAAGGTGGCCGCCTGCCCGAGCCCGGAACCACTGGAGGTTCCGACGCGGTGTTCGGCTGAGGGCCGAACTCGGAGCTCTCAGGGGCCCCGTCCCCTCGGCTCCCGGAGTCCGGAAGGTCGCCTTGAGGCGCCTCCGGGACTGTCTCCCCTCGACCCGGTTCCTCTTGAGACAGCACCTCGGCGTCGTCAGCAGGATGGGGGGAGGTGGCCGTCGGGACTGGATCGCTATCCATGTCCGACGAGCCCAGGGAGCCGTCCGATGATACATCGATACTGGCTCGTGGCGGCCTGCATAATTATGTTCGGCGTTAGGGAAAGCAGTGCGACAAAGGAATTCTATGAGTTACTCTGGTATCCGAATACTTACAATCTCCCCAGGGGCTTGGCCCTGGGCAACCACTCGTCTTTGCCTTCGTCGGCGGCGGTGGAACTGTCCGGAAGGAGAGTCCTTCCCTTCTTGGACCCTTCGGCCCCCCAGTTGGGGTGGCCTTCCTTTTCTTATGTCCCCCAGCTGGAGGGGGAGCATCTTCTTCTTCTTCCTCGTCTTCGGGGGAGGAGTGCACCGCAGAGTCATCGGACGGAGAGTCCGATGATGCCTGGCATCGGGAACTCTTTCGGGTTCCCTTTTCCTTCTTGGTCTTCTCCGGCACCGTATAAGGAGCCAGAGTCAGCATCTTCGCCAGAAGAGCGTCCGCTGGGCCTTCGGGCAAAGGAGCCGGACAGTCGATCTTTCCGGCCATCTCCTGCCAGTCCTGTCAAAAGTACGGGAGTTTAGATCCCGCATGGAGTCAATCTATAAAAGATAAGTATCCTGTGAAAGGTAAAGCAGCTTACCGCACTGGCTTGGCGCTTCGCGCTGAATCCGCGATCCTCAGTAACGGGAGGAGGGACCTCGGCGCTTTTGAACAGCACCCTCCAGACATCTTCATGAGTTGTGTCAAAGAACCTGTTCAGAGTTCGGTGCTGCGCGGGGTCGAACTCCCACAAGTTGAAGTCCCATTGTTGGCACGGGAGGATCCGGGGGTGGAGCATGACCTGGACTACGTTGACAAGTTTGAGTTTCTTGCTCACCATGTTTTCAATACATGTTTGGAGTCCGGTCAGCTCTCCCGAACTACCCCAGGACAGGCCCTTCTCTTTCCAGGAGGTGAGCCGCATGGGGATACCAGATCGGAACTCGGGAGCCGCTGCCCATGTAGCACTACTAGGGAAAAGCCTAGCAGCAGCGCGGGTTTTCGGCCTTTTAGTAGCGTGGGGGCGGGCGCTACTAATAAGGCGCTACAGCTAACGTATAGCAGTAGCGCTGGTCCACCCACGCTACTGCTACACAAGTGTTGTAGCAGCGCGCTTAAAGGAACCTCGCTGCTGCTAATAGCTATAGCGCGCTTCCCCTATGCGCGCTACTGCTACAACGGCGCTGCTGCTAACTTTTCTCCACTCGCTACTGCTAATTTTAGTAGTTTTTTGTTTTTTTCGGCATATTTGTTTTGTATTTGAACAGGCTTTATAGAAGAATCTTTAGCACATACAAATGTCATCATGATACACATATAAATGCCTGCGAGACCACAAATGTAATCATAGCATATACATACAAATAGTCTCTTCATAATCATCATCCAACACAAAGTGGTATCTTGTCATCATCTCGAAAATAGCGATACATTCAAGTCTCGAATACTTGCAACTAAAACGTCATCCATCTAAACAAATGTATACGCGAGAAGAGCTATCACTATGAGTGAGAGCAGAACTATGCAGTACATGGGATGGCGGTTACGAGTCCTCTCTCGTGCTAGCGTGAACCTCAAGTAACTAGCTTCTCCTTCTTGTCTGCTTTTGAAGCCTTTATGGCTGGCGTCCGAGAACCCATTCACTTGCGCCTGACACTCATGCCACTTGTTGTACACCCCCGGAACCTTCCCTTTGTACACGACATAGCAGTTCCATCTCGCCATCAAGAAACCAGGTACCTGTTAGAGATGCATGTTCATGAAGAGGATGTATAATCATATATATGCAACAAAATATACTAGAGAACACCGAAAAAGAAAGGGTTAGCAACTAGATGCAACATACAGTACGCAAATTAATTAATTAGAGGTACGCAGGTCATCGTACGCAAACTAACAAAGTAGCGTTACGCAAGTTCGGCAGGGATCATGGACATCACAAAGTTGCATCGCTACAAATAGTATACAAGTTCAACCGACACATATCATCATCATCGGCATCATAAATCACTAGAAGTTCCATCCTTCCATATCATCGAGGATGGACCCTAGCTTCTTGAACGGCGTGAGGTCTAGACATTGCATGCCTATGCGAGTTCGGACGTCAGCTCGCGATATAGGGCCGTGGTGGAACATCCCCTTCTCATCGACGACTTCTTTCATGATGATCGTCGCAATGTCGCTTTGGATGCGAAAGAAGTCATCTCTAAGTTTATAATCCGCTTCTCCATGAGATTCTAGCCACTTGTGGATATGATCATCATTTCTGCCTCTCATGCGAAGCTTTTGGTGATCTGTGTTGAACTGAATCATGAGATGGAGGATGTACAATCCATCCTTCTTGCTTGGTTTTGGGACTTGGATGCAGGAGAAGTTAGTTTTATGCGCGAAACCCATCTTCTTGTTCCTTTGTTTCCTGATCTGCATGTGGCCACCTCTAAAGCTGAAGCCTTGGAGAGCATCATCTAGAATATTCATTATGTGGGTGTAGTCTTTTTTCTCGTAGTCTCTGGAAGGGTCAAAATACACGGCATGGGAGACTTGCGGATAAAGAACGATAAGGACGGCGCGCCCGTTGCTGCGGGGAAAAGACACCTCAAATTATTCCCCATAGAGAGAGAAGGAATGATTGAAATGTATGAAAGGGTTGTTCGAAACTGACTTACTTTGGATGATAAGGCACGAGGACTATTTCCCGGTCCTTATTCTGTACCATGATGTTTTGGAGGTAGTCCCTAGCAGTTTCGCGCTCAAAGTCGCCGAGACTCAAGAAAGATTCGTGCATGTAGTACGGATCCGCCACACAGATTTGAGAGACTTCTTCACTGTTCATGACAGAGCTCATATGTAGCGCAAAAAGGCGGACGATTGTAAAATCGAGCCGCCTTGTCAGAAATATCTCAAAGATATGGTCAAACCGCAGGAAGAACACCTCCGCGGGCCGTGTCTCGACGTAGCACTTCCCCTCAGGCACACGAGCCGCGTATGTCGGATATCCTGGATCCTTTGAGGCTAGTAGGCTTTTCTCAGTCGACAGCACATGGTCGTGCAGTCTCCTGAGATCCCCTGATAGTGCCTCCAGCGGTTTCGGAGGTAGCATCGGCTCGCCCGTGAGATGGAACATGGCCGCACCTTTCACGGGTACACGCTCTTCAAAATGCATCGTTTGGCTGCTATGTGCTCTGGCTTGTTTGGAGGAAGCTATCTTCCCCGATCTCTTTCTCTCCTTTTTCTTGGGCACACCTTCTAGACCCTTCCTTAACCCCTGCCCCAGTGTTCCCGGGCTAAGTACTGTACGACCCTCGCGCTGGGATAGTTGAGCCTATGTTGAGGCGGCATCTTCAGGCGTGTCCTGTGAGGATTTCATGAAGAGAGACTTTTTGCAATCCCTGCTACGACCTTCCTGCCCGGGCATATCATCCATATCCTCATTAGCAAGCTGATAGCCCGATTCGTCATATGGTTGACTCATCAATTCTATGTCACAGTCATACGCGTTTGTATTGAGGAAATCCATAGGGTCGACCTCCGTCTCATCATCCATTCTCTGTTCTACAGGACAAAATTACATCAACCAGCACTATTGCACCCCCTTCATCATGTCGTCCGCCGCTCTCACCCGGCACTACAGGAGCTGGTAATTGCGTAGGCGGGGTGGTGGTCTCCGCACATGCTTGTTGATGTGTGGTTATTGGTGTGCTCTCGGCCGGCTCCAGACGAATAAGATTCTTTGGCCGTAGCAGCACCCAACCCTTGCAGCTTCCAATCCACGGCGAGGTCTCGTCGTCCGCTCCCACATGCTGTACTAGAGGAGGCAAATCCTCGTGCCCTGATTTCACACTGGACAAGCTAACCCTGAAGTGCCCAGCAGGGATCGGCTAGTTGTGGAACGTGGGTTGCAAGGGGTCCATTATCATCCCCTTTCCCACGTCCACCTTTTGGCCTTTGATCAAGTAGAGTATGGTGCACGGGGTTTCTTTCGCCTGCAAACACATATGTCTGTGGCGTAAAACATCCGAAAGGCAACAAAAAATGGAATATTATATATATATATATATGTTGGTGCAACATGTAATTACCGTGACGGCGTCGAGCTCAACCAAAGACGAAGGCCCACCAAGCGCGCCAGAGACTAAGGACGGGCTGCTAAGAGCGGGAGCGGCTGCGAGAGGAGGCCCAGTTGCGTGAGCAAGTGATGGTGCGATGGTGTTGTTGTTCATGGAGTTGCTCCCGACGAAACTGGGCAACGGGAAATCATGTACCGTCTTGTCTGGATTTTCCTTCATCCAGTTGATGATAACTGGAACCAAGTTAGTAGCAAAATCATTTCTGCAGGCAGTTACAGCTGCATTGACTGCCTTCTGTAGCAACTCATATTTGTCATCGGCTGCTTTTTTCGCGTCCTCAGCTGCTTTTTTCTCGACCGCAAGCTTCACCTTCGCGTCGATGTCCGCCTGACTAAACTTCTTTTTCTGCTTCTTGGCCTCCGGACCCTCGTTGTAAAACACCTTCCACGTGGCGCTATCTCTAGCGCCGTACACACGACCATATTGCGGCCGCTGGCCCAAAGGGAGTCCCTTAAGTTCGTTCAAGGCCCGGTTGAGAGGGGTGTCCCACTTGGGCCTCATCGGAGAAGTAGGGTTTTTGGCAGCAAGCTGGTGTTGCTTCTCTAGTAGTCTAATCAATTTCCTCGTGATCTTGTCCATGTAAAAAACCTTTTCTCCTTGTCCCACTTGTAGCGGGCCCTGATGAAGTCATCCTCCAAGGGGTTGGTGAACTTCGCGAAGGGGTCTGGGAGACCCGTGGCTTCACGTTCCACGTCCTCCTTATCCCATAAGGGCCTTTTATCGAGGTAGCCACGGCTTCCGAGGCGATGCTTCCCCGTGTTCCTTTGCTGAAGGCTCTTGAATTTCGCAGCCTTAGCCTTGGCGTCCTCGGTAGCGCAAGTGTCCTTGAACTTTTCGAACTCCTCTTCCGTAAGTGTCGGATTTTCCTCTAGAATCTTGGACAGGGGTTCCTCAGCCTCAATAGCTTGTTTCACCCTTGATTTCCAGGAGGCCAAATCATTGCTGAACATGCCCATGGCGTGATTGTAAATCTTTTTCATCGTCGGATCATCCCACGGTTGTTCTATGTTATCATCCCGATCGGGGAACTTGAATCTCTTGTGCAACTTCGTTAGGAGCAACTGCGTCAAATGTTCTTTACTCCTTAAGTCATTGATGCTCGCGCATTCCCGTAGGATGCGTCCTACTTGGTTCCCATAGCAGTTGCGAGGTTCTTCCGGCTCTAACGGCTCAAACTTGCCAGGTGCCATCTTTGTGATCACAAGTCGTCCCATCCCTAGTTTGTTAGGTTTTCGTATCCTCTGCTTCTTATGCCTCTTTTTGGTACCGGCATCGGCGCCGGTATCTTCCCCGGCGGTACCTTACCCACCAGTCTCGGCGCCGCCATCGGTGCCGGCGCCGTCGGTGTCGGTGTCGGCGTCAGTACCATCATCGAGGCGGACCTGCAAACCTTGCTTAGCAGTCAAAAAGTCGAGGTAGTCTTGTTCACCCTCATAATCCATCTCATCTGCATCTTGGTCAGAAGGCCCAGTTTCTTCGTTGTTCGACATGTTTCCTATGATTAAGTGTCCTCATTTATTTCTAAAAGTATGAATAAATGAGAAATGAGATAAAAAAGAATTCTATGTGCCAGCACTCGATATGCCAACTATGTAGCACAAATCATGCCTTTATTCACGGGAAATTTCTGCATGACCTTTGCTAAAAAAATGGACATATCGAGCGCCTAAAATTCACCGGAATGGAAATGAATCAACATTCCGGCGTAACATAGGGAACTCGGATCATTTACCAAAACATGACATATCCACATATCACATGTCTAGTTCAAATTTGCATATAAATTCTACAAATTTTGAAACCTATCTAAATTCATAACTAAATAGATAACCTAATTAACATAACTAAAACCTAAGTAAATTAACCATAGCTAGCAGAGAGAGAGAGGGGGGTGGCTTACAGAGGGTGCAGGGCGAGGAGGCAGGCCCGACGACCGCCGAGGTTGGGAGAGGAGGAAGCAGAGGAGGGAGGCGAGCGCCGACGCCTGGGGCGAGCACGCCTGGGTCGGGGGCGGCGGGGTTGGGGGCGAGCGCGCCGGGGTCGGGCGCGGCGGGGTCGGGGGCGGCGGGGTCGGGGGCGAGCGCGCCGAGGTCAGGGGCGGGCGCGGCGGTGCGACGGGCCGGGGAAGAGAGAGTGGGGTTTTGGGGGAAAAGAGGCGGGATGAAGCAGGGAGAGGGAGAATTTTGGGTTAAGTGGACGTAGTAGTAGCGCGTTTACACGAAACGCGCTACTACTATTACGAGCAGCTATAGCGATTTTCTGCAGAAACCGCTACTGCTACCTTGACTAGCTATAGCTCTTTTTCACTAAAGCGCTACTGCTATAACCAGTTTCCCTTTTTTCTTTTCCTCAGCATAATAGGAACATATATATATATTTTATCATTGGACCCTTGCATAATAATGGCTAAGTGTGTATACAAAATAGGAACATATATATATATATATATTACATCATTGGACCCATGCATAATAATGGCTAATTAAGTGTGTATACAAAATAGGAACATATATTTCCATTTTGCAAAAGCATGAAATATTAATCACACCTCTATCTCGAGATCGAGCACACAGTGGAGATGATGATGTAGGGAGGCAAAAGGGCACAAAGCTCTTCTCTACAAAGAAAGATCTAGTTAGGGGGCAAATAGGTCACTTAACTAAATGCTACATCTACCTAGCTAGCTAATTTGGGAGGAGACAACTTCAACTTGTGGAGGGGGAGGAAAAAGAGAAAGGAGATGAATTAATGGAGGTGGTGTAGTTATAGCTAGGAGTAATGAAGAGAGAGAAAGGTAGGTAGAAGAGGGAGAGTAATGGGGGGAGAAGTATTGAGGAACAAGAAGAGTGAGAGAGGGAGGATGTGGGAGGTAGGGGAAAGGGAGGAGACGAGATGGGGAGGGGAGGTGGAAAAGGTGGTGGGTGCTGCGTCTTAGCAGTAGCGCGGGAGAGAAAGCGCGCTGCTGCTAAGAGCGTAGCAACAGCGCGCTTTCCTGTCACGCGCTACTGCTAAACGGGACAACCCTGTGCACAATTTCCAAATTAGGAGCAGCGAGGTGACAAAAAAGCGCGCTGCTACTATGGCATTAGCAGCAGCGCGCTCCATGGCGCCGCGCTACTGGTAAACTTATGTCGTTGTGTACTGTCGTTGGATTTTTGTAGCAGCGCGGTTTAAGCGTCACGCGCTACTGCTAAGTTTGCACCAGTAGCGAGCTTTCCGTAGCCGCGCTGCTACTACTTAGCAGCAGTGCCTGTTTTTATGCCGTGCTGCTGCTAAGATTCTGTGTATAAGGTTTTCCCTAGTAGTGTAGGATCACGCGGCTCGGTGATGTAGAACCACCCCGATTTCCACCCCTTTATGGTTTCCACACAGGAGCCCTCAAGCCATGTAACTTTGGGCATCTTGCCCACCATGGCGCCTCCGCACTCCGCCTGGCGGCCACCCACAACCTTCGGCTTGACATTGAAGGTCTTCAACCATAAGCCAAAGTGGGGCTCGATGCGGAGGAAGGCCTCACACACGATGATAAACGCCGAGATATTGAGGATGAAATTCAGGGCCAGATCATGGAAATCCAGGCCATAGAAGAGCATGAGCCCCCGGACGAATGGGTGGAGAGGGAATCCCAGCCCGCGGAGGAAATGGGTAAGGAACACTACCCTCTAATGGGGCCCGGGGGTGGGGATGAGCTGCCCCTCATCTGGGAGCCGGTGTGCGATGTCGTCGGGCAGGTATCCGGCTCGCCTCAGCTTCTTGATGTCTCCCTCTGTGATGGAGGAGACCATCCATCTGCCGCCCGCTCTGGACATGGTTGGAGAAGGTTGAGGTGGGAAGTGCGGACTTGGGCGCTAGAGCTCGAGTGTGCGCAAACGGATGAGCAAAGGAGGAAGAAGGCGTGGATGAAAAGGTGAATCCTTGTCCCTTTATATGGGCAGATAAAACTAAGCGTCCCCACTAGCCTGGTAAAACTCGCTCGTCCCCCAAGCACCGTAATCGATGGCGTGGTTGGGTTACCCACGCCCGTATTGATGAGAATCCCGTAATAAGGGGACACGATCTCTGCTTTGACAAGATGTGTCAAAAAACTGCGTCGCGTTATGTGCGGGGCTAGTTAAAGGAAATGATTCGAATAATCACCAGGCCATGACATAACGTCATGCTGTCAAAACAAGTCAGCAAATTAGATTTGCGAAAATATTATTCTCTCTACGGTGGTATGTGGAACTTATTTTGCAGAGCCGGATACTATCCTTGTGTTCAAAATCTTCTATGAAGTATTTGGAGGAGGAACCCGCCTTGCAATGCCGAAGACAATCTGCGCGCCGGACTCGTCATCATTGAAGCCTGGTTCAGGGGCTACTGAGGGAGTCCTATATTAGGGGGTGTCCGGTTAGCCGGACTCTTGGACTATGAAGATACAAGATTGAAGACTTCGTCCCGTGTCCGGATGGGACTTTCCTTGGCGTGGAAGGCAAGCTTGGCAATACGGATATGTAGATCTCCTCCCATTGTAACCGACTCTGTGTAACCCTAGCCCTCTCCGGTGTCTATATAAACCGGAGGGTTTTAGTCCATAGGACGAATATACAATCATACCATAGGCTAGCTTCTAGGGTTTAGCCTCTTCGATCTCGTGGTAGATCTACTCTTGTACTACCCATGTCATCAATATTAATCAAGCAGGACGTAGGGTTTTACCTCCATCAAGAGGGCCCGAACCTGGGTAAAACATTGTGTCCCCTGCCTCCTGTTACCATCTGGCCTAGAAACACAGTTTGGGACCACCTACCCGATATCCGCCGGTTTTAACACCGACAGTTCCTCCTTGGCGGTGGCGGCAGAGGAGGAAGGCATGTGTTGCCGCCCGGGCGATCCTCACGAGGCTGATCTCTCCTGCCTCCCTCGCGAGGCTGGTCCTGCCAGTGATCCTCGCGAGTTCGGTCACGCCACCTGTCAGTGTCAAAACCGGCGGATCTCGAGTAGGCGGTCCCGAACTGTGCGTCTAGGCCGGATGGTAACAGGAGGCAGGGGACACAATGTTTTACCCAGGTTCGGGCCCTCTTGATGGAGGTAAAACCCTACGTCCTGCTTGATTAATATTGATGATATGGGTAGTACAAGAGTAGATCTACCACGAGATAAGAGAGGCTAAACCCTAGAAGCTAGCCTATGGTATGATTGTTGTTCGTCCTACGGACTAAGACCCTCCGGTTTATATAGACACCGGAGAGGGCTAGGGTTACAGAGTTGGTTACAATGGTAGGAGATCTACATATCCGTATCGCCAAGCTTGCCTTCCACGCCAAGGAAAGTCTTTTTTTACTATATACTACAAGGCAACAGCCTCACAGCCCTTTATTAAAACACAATAGGTATGCTGTACAAAATTACAAAGGATAAAGAAAGGCTACTCATAGAGAGGGATTAGGGAAGGGAAGCTATCCAAGAGGTTAGTCTATCTCTATATTTACACTTAATTATATGAGCTAAAAGAGAAATATCATGAATAAAATTCCTCCTCCAAGATCTGAAAGTGGGCAACTCATTTCTGAAGATCCTTCCATTTCTTTGAGTCCAAATATTCCAAGTAGCCGTAAAGACAACCTCAGTGAAAAAAGGCTGACCAAATTCCTTCCTGGCTGCGCAAGCCATTTCAAAAGTATTCTGGTTAGGGTGAACACGCCATGAGATACCCAAATAATTCCAGACCCGTTGACTAAAGTTGCAAGCAAAGAAGAGATGAGCTCTATCTTCATGCAAACCTGAGGAGCACATAGCACATGTATCATCCTGAATAATCCAATGCCGTCGCTGCATCATATTCCTAGTGTTTAGATGATCCATCAAAAGGAGCCAGCCAAACACCTTGAGTTTGAGGGTGCAAGAACATTTCCAGATCCACCCAAATATGGGGTCAACCACAACTTTGGAAAAACAAAACTGATAGTAGATCCTAGATCGATAATCCCCAGTCCTTGAAGGCTATTTCCAGACATCATTAACTCCCTCATGCAAATTGATCAGAGGCATTAAAGCCTGGAGCTGGTTGAATTCCTCAAAAGCTTCAACTGATAGAGGCACGTGAAAATTGTCGGTCGGTTCTGGCAACTCCATCACCTCCTTAATGGTAAGAGTGTCATCAATCACAAAAGAATGAAGCCTCGGGAAACGTTGTTCCATGATAACCACCTCGTTATTAAGTTGCCACCGATCCAGCCAAAAAACCACCGAGTCTCCGGAGTGCACGTGAGGGACAGCCAATTTACAAAATTTATCAAACAGCTTAATCACGTCACGCCACCAAAATGAACCACAACTTCGAGTTACTTGGGGCGGTGCAGCAGCATAATATGTGTCCCAGATAAGAGAAACCCAAGGTACGTCCAACTTGTTAAAAAATTTGAAGAGATGCTTGATCAACAAGGCATCATTCTGTATGCCCAGGTCCAGAACCCCAAGTCCTCCATGGCTCTTGGGCCGACATACTAACTCCCAAGCTGCCAATGATTGCCTTGGTGTATCAGAGTTGCCTCGCCACAAACACCGCCGCATTATGCGTTCAATATGCTTCAAAATTCCTTGAGGTAATGAGAGAGTGCACAAGAAATATATTGTCATCGATGAAAGAACAGATTTCAAGAGTTGTAGCCGGCTGCCTTGGTTCAACAGACAAGAGGAGGCAGACAATCTTCGCTCTATGCGGTCCACTAAGGGGAGCATGTCATAAATTGTGGGTCTACTAGTACCCATTGGCAATCCCAGGTAAGTAAATGGCATGGAGCCAACATCACACCCAAGCAAAGCAGCCACACGTTTACCCTCCTCATCTGACATATTCATTGGGATTAATGAAGATTTACTAAAATTAACCCGCAAACCCATAGACTTAGCAAAGGTCTCAAGCATATCCTTGAAAGCAATGAGCTGGCTGTCCACGGCAGGAAGGACAATTAAAGTGTCATCAACGTATTGCACAATCGGATAGTCCCGTGAAGAGGTTGGTATGGGCAGTGTGAGAATGTTTGTTGCACACATCTCATTAACCACAGACTGCAATAAATCCACAGCAATCACAAATAACAAAGGGGATAATGGGTCTCCTTGATGCACACCCGAACGACAGACAAAATGACTACGAGGCACACCATTTAAAAGAACCGAAGAGGATCCAGAGGACAAGATGCTCTCAATCCAACCTGTCCAGCGATCATCAAAACCCTTACATTTCAGGATCCTGAGAATCAGCTCGTGCTCGATGGTATCAAACGCCTTCGTGAAATCCAACTTGAGTAGGATTATAGGCCTTTTGGATGCCTTGCACTGATGGATATATTCAAAACACCATGCGAGACAATCTTGAATGGATCTACAGCGAAGAAACCCATATTGATTGCGGTGAATACATTTTAAGACCACACTTTGTAAACGATTTGCCAAAAGTTTAGTTAAAAACTTGAGGCAAGTATTTGTCAACGAAATGGGCCTAAAATCACCAATATACTCCAGGCTCAACTTCTTGGGAATAAGGGTAATGAGAGATGTATTTAGACACTCCAGATCACACTTTCCCTCATAAAATTCCTTGACCAGCTTCATAAAATCTGGCTTTAGAATATTCCAGCATTTCTTGAGAAAAAGACCAGTAAACCCATCAGGGCCCGGAGCGCAGTCAGAAGGCATGTTCTTAATCACCGTATCCACCTCGGAGTCCGTGAAAGGCAAGGACAAATTCTCCAGGCCATCAATCCGCGTAAGTAATGTGTCAAGGTCAAAATGCATTTGAATACCTTTTGCCTGGCCCATTCTACTATTGAAGTCAGACCAAAACATCCCTGCTAACTGATGATGATCAGAAATCACCTCCCCATCCGCAGATTTGATCGAGGATATGGTGTTTCTCCGATACCTTTCCGTTGCCATAGCATGGAAAAATTTTGAATTTTCCTCACCAACTTTGATATTCCTGATCGTGCAACGTTGCTTCCAATAAATGAACTGCCAGTGCAAAATATCTTCAAGATGTAATTTGACAATCTTGCGAAAATTGAACTCAGGCCAACTCAAGTGCCTAAATTCCTCAATATTATCCAAAAACATGATTACTTTGTTGCAATCCGAAATGAGAGCCTTGACTGTGGATAGGTTGATGCCATTTCTTAAGAGCAAAATGAAGGGTTTTGAATTTAGTTGAAATGGTTAATGCAGATGAAGATCTATCCACAGGTCTGTTCCAAACCTCAGATACGCAATCCATAAAACCAGGCAGATCAACCCAATAATTTTCAAAGCGAAAAACTTTTGCCTTAGGAATACAAGTGGCAATGGAAACCACACACGGAACATGATCAGAAGCAGTCCGCGCTAGCGGTAAGACCATTGTGTTGGGGTGATGATGTGTCCTGGCCACAGATGTAAAGAACCAATCAAGTTGTTCTAGCAGAGGTGTGGTTTGCATATTAGACCATGTGTACTGACGACCCTTTATTGGCAGCTCAACAAGACCCAAATGACCAATTATTTCGTTAAACAAAAAGATATCATTCACATCACCACCTGGCTGATTTCGGTTCTCAAACGACCGCATAAAGTTAAAATCGCCTAAAAGCAGCCAATTATCCTCAAAATGAATATCCAGATTATATAACCACTGTACAAAATCATCGCGCGCCAGTCCTTGACATGGACCGTAAATTGAGACAAGAGACCAAATCTCTGATGTATGCTTAGATTGAAACTTTATAATAATACCAAATGACTTAGCCTCAATTAAATTGCCTGTGAAGAAGGATGAATTCCATATGACCACCATACCAGCTGATGCCCCAACCGATGGCACATAAACAAAGTTATCAAAACGCCGAGGACAGAATTTCCTAATGAAGCGTTGATCAATATGCATGCATTTGGTTTCTTGGAGGCAAACAACAGAGCACCCACTTTCATTGATCTTTTGCCTAACAGCAAGCTGACGCGCTTCAGAATTCAAACCCCTAAAATTCCAACAAAGTACTTTCCACTCTCTAAACGAAGTTTGATTCATTACAAACCAAAAGAGCACAGAATTAAAAGTAAGCCACGCAATGGCCTACAACCCACTAAACAGCCGAAAACAGCAATGTTCCAAACAGATAAGAACAAATAAATGGCGATTATGGTACGCCATGGACCTAAACCCTGGATGAAGCAACTAATCATCTGAACTTGCACTTTTGTTTGAGCGGGTAGGATTAACTGTAAGCTTATCCGTCGTGATCTTCTCCGGCGCGATACGAAGACGAGTACCAATTCGCTGAAGATCTACTATGGCCATCAGGGGAGGCACTGTAGAGTCTTCGTCAGGCTGGGAAGGCATAGATTTGCGCTTCTTCAGTGTATGCGGCCTCCTAGGATATGTGCCAGAAGTTACCTGACGATATCCATCACGCATCGCACTAAGATGAGCACTGCGCCTGACCTCAGAATCCACCATAACTCAAGAGGCCTTTGGCTTTCTCCCACGCTTTAGAGTAACTTTAGAAACAGTCGTAAACTCAAATGCTTCAGCAACAGGTTCGTCAATATCATCAAAACAAAGAGCTCGGGCTACCGACCGTTTAACAGGTGTCACTTCCATAGACTGAGTCACAGAAACAGGTGCAGGCAAAAGCTGTAATTTTGGGGATGGACTATTGAAAAGAGTCGCCCAGGACTGCTTGTTCAGAAAAGCACCAAGATCAGATCGGAAGCCAAACTTTGGGATATCAGAGATCCCCATAAGCGGCAGTACCTTCTCAAAAGTACGTTTCCACTGCATTACAGGGGGCATAACAAGCCCAAAAGTAGTTAGAACTTGTCCAATCATCAGAGGAGGCTGCTGTAGTCCCATTGGGTGTTGGAGAACAGCCATTTCAGCAGCATCATTCGCATTATTAACTGAATCCTCAGACAGCTGGAGCACGATGGATTCCTGAGACTGAACTTCCTCAACATTATCCTGCTGCAGAACTTCCTGAAACTGCGGGGGCTTATTCTGTGGCTGCCCATTGTCAGGTGCAGGCACATCGTTCCAGCCCAGTTCTGGGAACTCAGGCAAGACCCAGTTATGGTTGTTGAACTGCATGTTGCCAGGGAGAGGATGGGGATTGCCATTGAAGGGCATTGGGTCCTCATCAGCAGGTAGGATATCAGCAAAGTCCGTAGATAGAATATAAACTGGTGCAGACCAAGAGATCCGAACCCCTCCAAAGTCTGCAAATTCTCTGTATGTGACTGATCTCGGAACCATAGTCGGCGCAGGAAAAGACACATAGACCAATGATCGGACCATCATCGGATCATCCTGGTGCCAATGATGAAAACGGCCAAAAGTACTAATAACATCTGCAAGATATTGAGAACGCCTATAGTCCAAAGGAACGCCTAGTAGCATAACCCATCCCCTTCTAAAACCCTGTGCAGCTCTGTAGTTGATACCTTCATCATGCGGAATAAACCTGACAAATCTATCGTTGCCCAAGTTGAAAGGAGGATGATCAACTAATGCTTGGCGGGCCAGAGCACTACGCAATCTAAACAAACCAACCCCTTGGATCAACGGCTGGGCATCCAACACAGCTCTCTGCAGATTATTGACAACAAAATCACTGACCATGTTCCGGAAGATGGCAACTTCTTCAGGTAGCGGAGCCGGCTCGACAATAGCGATGGCATACTCCTCATGCTGTCTATCCGGAGCCACCGCCGGCGCAAAGAAGGTGCGAGGCAGGCGCAGCTCCCCGCCATCAATAATGTCAAAGCCATGCGGGAGGAAATCCATCGGGTCCAGCAGGAAGTTGGCCATTGCCGGAGCTGGGAAGGGATGATCCAAAGCCGGAGACGAGACGACTGAAGGTGGTGGTGAGGTGGGCGGCAGAGGCGTTGTGGGCGGTGGCTCAACTGGCAATGGTGGGATGGACGGGGTGGCAGGCTTGATTAGACTGGGCATAGACCCCTCCGGGCTAGCTATGGGAGAAATCGAGGAGTCCCGCTCCGATAAACTAGTAGACCGGTTAGATACGGTGGATTTGCTCCGTGGGACCCACTTGTAAGAGGGATATAGACTAGAATCGGAATAGCCCTTTGCCCGGTGTCCCAACCGAAAACATCTACGGCATCTAACCTTGCTGTTGCACGCGTTGGATAAATGCCTCATCGACAAACAATTTTGACATTTCCAGACTTTGAAAACCATGTCATCCACCAAATCATTAAATCTGTCATAATCAATAGGTGATTCCGATGCCCTCGGGGTAATAGACTCCTCATTTCCAATAATAGGTGGAGGGACAGATTGAGATCCAGTTGCAGCTTGGACCAAATCAAACTGGACCGGGGAAACTTCCTGGGGCTGGGTATTAATCTGGGCTGAAGTGGTCACCTGGGCCGCAGCCGGACCAGCCCGTTCCTTCCCATGCACATGCAGTTTCACGTCCGAAATGGCTGGATTAGAAATCCCAGCCGAGGAAATAGCTTGGACGTTGACTGTTCCGAAAATAATGGGTGGCTCTGCCACTGTCCATCGGAGTTCAGTCACCGGCGGTGGAGCCACGATGTGTCTCTCACGAGGCAGCAATGCATACCCAGCATCTGAAACCAGATCAACAAGGCCTGGCGAAGCAGGATAAGAGTATCCCTTGCAGGCATCATACTGTTAGAAAGTAGCGAAAGAAATGTTCCTCGGAGGCCTAGAACCCGAACGTAAGGCAGATTTGGAAGGAGGCTTATGCATAGCAAGCAAACCAATAGAAGCACGCCTCCTAGAGGGGCTGATGATAATCCATTCCGCATCACACTCTTTCTTCCAAATAGTAAATTCACGTTTCCAATTAGGGCCGCCATTTCCCCACAGATGAAAATAACATTTGAATTGCGGACACGCGAAAGAGCGCAAATGGAGAATAAACATGCCAACACATTTGCAAGATACCATAAATGAGAATACCTTGTCCGCAATGAGTTGCACAGATAGATCGATTGCAGATCCTCCAGTTGCACATTCCAATGCCGCCGCCACCGAATCCTCATCAAGACGGAATCTATGTCTGCTGAAAGACACAACCATAATAAAATGGTTCGTGTCATCCGAGGGATGAATGGTTTTCCCACAAGATCTAAAAACCTCAACCGCAAAAGTCACTCCTTTGGAGAAATCCAGATCCAAGGTGGATCCACCATGAGAACCCATGTGAGATGGGTATAGGGTGGTAGATCAGAGAGCGCCGGAGAAGATGGGTGGAGAGAAAACCAAATTTACTGGCTGGGGAGGATGATCGCCGGGGAGCCTAGGGCGCCGGAGGGAGGTGAGGTGGGACTCTCATTGTTTCCCCACGCCAAGGAAAGTCCCTTATGGACACGGGACAAAGTCTTCTGTCTTGTATCTTCATAGTCCAGGAGTCCGGCCGAAGGTATAGTCCGGCTATCCGGACACCCCCTAATCCAGGACTCCCTCAGCAGCCCCTGAACCAGGCTTCAATGACGACGAGTCCGGCGCGCAGATTGTCTTCGGCATTGCAAGGCGGGTTCCTCCTCCAAGTACTTCATAGAAGATTTTGAACACAAAGGTAGTGTCCGGCTCTGCAAAATATGTTTCCACATATTGCCATAGAGAGAATAATATTTACACAAATCTAATCTGCTGACGTATTCCATAGCGTGACATCACACCACAGCCAAGTCTTTATTCGAATCGTTTTACTGTCCCACCTCAGCGCGTTTAGCGAGGCGGTTTCCTTGGCACGTCTTGTCAAAGCAGAGATCGTGTCCCCTCATTTCGGGATTCTCATCAATACGGGCGTGGGTAACCCAACCGCGCCATCGATTACGGCGCTTGGGAGATAAGCGAGGTTTACCAGGCTGGTGGGGACGCATAGTCGCGTCCGCCCATATAAGGGGATAAGGATCCACCTTTTCATCCATGCCTTCTTCCTCCTTTGCCTATCCATTTCCGCGCACTCGAGCTCCAACGTCCAAGTCCGCACACCCCACCTCAACTTTCTCCAGCCATGTCCGGAGCGGGAGGCAAGTGGATGGTCTCCTCCATCACGGAGGGAAACATCAAAAAACTGAGGAAGGCCGGATACTTGTCTAACGACATTGCGCATCGGCTTCCTGAAGTGGGGTAGCTCATCCCCACCCCTAGGCCCCATGAGAGGGTGGTGTTCCTCCCCCATTTCCTCCGCGGACTGGGCTTCCCTCTCCACCCATTTGTCCGGGGGCTCATGTTCTACTATGGACTGGATTTCCACGATCTGGCCCCGAACTTTGTCCTCAACATCTCGGCGTTTATCGTCGTGTGCGAGGCCTTCCTCCGCATCCGCCCCCATTTCGGCCTATGGCTCAAGACTTTCAATGTCAAGCCGAAGGTGGTGCACGGCACCCAGGCGGAGTGCGGAGGCGCCATGGTGGGCAAGATGCCCAAAGTCCTATGGCTCGAGGGCTCCTTCATGGAGACACTAAAGGGGTGGCAATCAGGGTGGTTTTACATCACCGAGCCGCGCGACCCTGAATGGGTTGCAAACCCCGAGTTCCGATCCGGACCTCCTACGCGGCTCACTTCCTGGAAAGAGACGGGCCTATCGTGGGGTGAAAAAGGAGAGCTGACCGGACTCCAAACATGCGTCCAAACCCTAGTGGACAAGAAGCTCAAACTTGTCAACGTAGTCCAGGTTATGCTCATCCGCCGGATCCTCCCGTGTCAACAACGGGCTTTCAACCTATGGGAGTTCGACCCGGCACAGCACCGAACTCTGAGCAGGCTCTTCGACACGACGTACGAAGATGCCTGGAAGGTGCTTTTCAAGGGCGCCGACGCCCCCGCATCTGCTACCGAGGATCGCGGATTCAGCACGCAGCGTCACGCTCGTGCGGTGAGCTGTCTTTACATTTTACAGGGTATTAGTTCTTCATAGTTTGACTCCATGCAGGATCGAAGCTCCCTTACCTTTGACAAGATTGGCAGGAGACGTCCGGACAGATCAACTTTCCGGCTCCTTTGCCCGAATGCCCAGCGGACGCTCACTTGGCGAGGCTGCTGGTTCCGGCACCCTATGTGGTGCCGGAGAAGAAGGCCAAGAAGAAGGCCACGGGGACTCGAAAGAGTGCCCGGCGCCTGGCGGTGTCGGATTCATCATCCGACGTCTCCAAGACGCACTCCTCCCGTGAAGACGAGGAGGAGGAAGAAGAGACCTCTCCCCCTCCAGCGGGGGAAGGGAAGAAAAGGAAAGCCGCCCCAACTTGGGAGGCCGAAGGGTCCAAGAAGCGGAAAACCCTTCCTCCGGACTACTCGACCAACGCCGACAACGGCGAAGAGGAGTGGCCACTCAGGGCCAAGCCCCTGGAGAAATCGTAAGTATTCGGACACCAGAGCGATTCATAGTGTTCCTTTCTTGCACAGCTCCTCCTTACGCCGAACATGACTGTGCAGTCCGCCCAAGGTCGGGCTCTACAAGTCGTCGAGCGGCTCCCTGGATTCGTCGGATGTGAATTCGCTTCCGACGGCTATCTCCCCCACCCTACGGATGACGCCGAGGTGGCGTCCCAACAGGTTCCAAGCCAGGAGGAGGTGGTCCTGGAGGCGCCGCAAGGCGACCTCCCGGACTCCAGGCGTAAAGGGGATAGAACCCCCAAGGGCACCGCGCCGGAACCTTCAACGGTTCCGGACTCCGGTAGGCAGCCTCCTTCCAAGAGTGGCAAGCCTACCGATCCGGTGACCTCCGTCCAACCGGAGGCACCGGACAATTTGCTGGAGGTGCTTAACGGCGCCTCCATCGACGATGAGCACCACACTATTATGAGTGCGGTGATCCAGAAGGTTCAGTCCGCCGAGAGCGGACTGACTGAAGCCTGTGCCAGCCTTCTAACATGCTTTGAGGTAAGTAAAGAATATTTAAAAATATTACCGCATAGACAGTAGCCCTGATGCTCTGTTCGGCGTTCGGAAAGAAAAGCCGAATAGAGGATCTAATAACATTTGCAGGAGTCTAACATAATCAAGTCAATATGCGTATGCAGGCTTCACTGCTGGCCTCCGCCGCACTGACTGCGGAGGTGGATACACTGAAGCAAAACCTCGCGCGGTCCGAGAACGAGCTCGGCCATGCCAAGAGGCAACTCGAGGAGAAGGAAGGTAAGTAATACCTTGCGCAAGTATATAGAGAATATGTGGTTGCAAAAAATGACAGGATGAACGTGCTATTATAGGGGCCACGACCGAGGTGGCAACCCTTAAGCAAGCGTTGTCCGAGGCCGAAAATAGAGCGGCCGCGGAGCGTACAGAGAAAGGGAAGCAGGAGGCGCGGGTGGAGGAGGTGCAGAAAGAGCTCCAGGCTATCACGAAAAAACACGAGAGTTTGGAGCTTGACTCAAAGACGCAAGTGTTCGAGCTTGCGGCAGCCCTCAAAAGCGTGAAGTCTGCCAAGGCCGAAGCCCAGAAAGCCCTCCAAGAAATTGAAGCGATGAAGAAGATAGCGGCGGGTAAGGCATTCATTATGCAAAGCAAGCACATGAAAGTGAATTACTTGTTCCTTACCCGAGTCCGGAGCTCTCCAGGAGCATTCACAGATTTGCCCCGCAGTGCGTCTGATGCCGCCGCCTACTATCGAGCTGAGGAGGGGAGCTTGACGGAGAAGATGTTCTGGTCTCAGTATGCTGAGGGCGGACACCTGGTGCCTTTGTGCGACCAGCTGAAGCAAATGGTCGAGCTCCACAAGGTGGCCGAACAGGCCATAAAGGGCTTCATAATTCGGCTTTCGCCTGGGGAGGCTCTGCCTGGGAGCTACTTCAGGCTGGTGAGGCGGCTGGTGGATGCCTGTCCACGGCTTGAAGTAATCAAGCGCTCCGTCTGCATCGAAGGTGCCCGTAGGGTGCTTGCCTTTGCTAAAGTGCACTGGGGCAAGATGGATGCGAAGAAGCTGGTGAAGGACGGGCCGCTGCCGGGCAAGGACCATCGCGTCCCGGAAGCTTATTATGAGGGCGTCCTGCAGGGTGCCTGCCTTATAGCGGATGAATGCTCCAAGATGTAATTTTTGAGTAAACTCGCATTTGTGATCATGTATGCTGAAAACTTGTTCATATGCGCTAAGCAATGCTTTTGAATTTAAAATATTACCTTCTGCGCGGCCGTTTATCAAATTTGAGAGATGGCGAGTCGTCGGCTTCTGCCCCCATTCCACGAGTGCTGGGTGTTCGGGATAAACATGAGCGCTCTTTTTCCCATTCTTGGGTCCTTTGAGGGAGGCGCTCAACACAACGAACAAGGCAATCAGACTATAATGCTTGAACACTCTCACTTAGCCACAGAATTCTATAATTTTAAATTTCGATGAAGCCCCTAGTGTTCGGAAGATCGAGTTCGGGGCGCTATCCATGCCTAGGCCGGACAAAGCCGACTCCTCGCTCTAAGCGGCATAAGTCTTTAGGGACTCGAAAACCTCTCGAACAGCGACCAGCTCTCGCCTCATCATGACGGTCAGTTTTAGCTTTCTCTACTGAGGTGCTTAGCCCAGCTCAACTGGGGCTCAATCGCAGTAGTTCTCCTAGTGCTACCTTAGCCGATATAACGGAACGTAAGGTACCAAAACATAGGAGCCGGGCAAACCCAACTATTGACCCAAGACATGATTCGGAGTCGATGCATATAGTGCTATAAGTTCGGGGTGCCGCACTTGTGAAAGTGTTCGGACTTCTCACACCGTATTGTGGGGTACTTAAGCCCCTGGCGTATTGGCCGTACCAAAGTGTACGGGTGCAACATGTCATTAATGAACATATATTCGTCAAAAAGAGTAATGCAATAATAGACGGAAGCTATGCATTGTTTATTTAAAAAAAAGGGCTGCGATCAAAGCAGAACGATACAAATAGTGCGATAAGGAAAAAATGGGACTATTTAATGTGTCCTTTCCAGGGGCGAGCTGCGGAATGGTATGTGAAACAGGTATACTGCTCGTTATAGCGACCACCTTAGAGTTCAGTAGTGCGGCGTGGCTTTCTGCTCCCCTGGTTGTTGTATTGTTTGTGCGGCAATTGTACTGCCGGACAGGCCTTCCGAAGAGTGGAGTCCTGAAAATAAGAGAAAATTAAGAAATCGGCAGCCCCTAGTGCGGTTTAAGCCGCGGTTTGGGCGTGCCGTGATGGTGCCCCTCCCCCTGTGCCCATGGTATTTCCAAAGCGTAGTTATGTACACGCAACACTGGTTTCGCAAGTTCGCGAGGGCTGGGGTTGGGGCCGCATTGCTATGCTTGCTCGGAATGTGCCAGACGGTCTTGTTGTAGGTTACTCCGGGCGCGCTTGACGGTGTCCACACGTTTAATGGCAGGACTGGAGAATTGCCTTGAGAGGCTGCTTTGTACTTCCGCTGCGATAGCCGCCGTATGCTCCTCCGTTCGGAGAGAGCGTTCGGTGTTTCCATTGACCGTGATGACTCGTCGAGGGCCTGGCGTCTTGAGCTTGAGGTATGCGTAGTGCGGCACCGCATTGAACTTAGCAAATGCAGTTCGCCCGAGCAGTGCGTGATAGCCACTGCGGAACGGGACTATGTCGATGATTAACTCCTCGCTTCGGAAATTATCCGGAGATCCGAAGACCACTTCAAGTGTAACTGAGCCTGTACAGTTGGCCTGTACGCCTGGTATGACGCCTTTAAAGGTCATTTTAGTGGGTTTAATCCTCGAGGGATCGATGCCCATTTTCCGCACTGTATCCTGGTAAAGCAGGTTCAGGCTCCTGCCGCCGTCCATAAGGACTCTAATGAGGTGAAATCCGTCAATAATTGGGTCTAGAACCAATGCGGCGAATCCGCCATTACGGATGCTAGTGGGGTGGTCCCTTCGATCAAAAGTGATCGTGCAGGAAGACCATGGGTTGAACTTTGGGGCGACTGGCTCCATCGCGTATACGTCCCTTAGCGCACGCTTCCGCTCCCTCTTGGGGACGTGGGTTGCGTATATCATGTTCACCGTCCGCACTTGTGGGGGGAAACCTTTCTGTCCACTGTTGTTCGGCGCACAGGGTTTAGAGCCTCTGAATCCAGCATTAACTGCCGTATCCTCAGCATTGTCGCCATTAATGCGGCGCTTTTACTTGTTGTGATGCGACCTACCCCTGCTGTCCTTGGTATCCGAATTACCAGGGCTCTTGGTCATGTTATTGCTGCGAGCTAGCCAGCTGTATTCTCCCGCGTAGAAGCGGGTCATAAGTGTCGTGAGGGCTGCCATAGATTTCGGCTTTTCCTGTCCTAGGTGGCGTGCAAGCCACTCGTCGCGGATGTTATGCTTGAAGGCTGCTAGGGCCTCTGCGTCCGGACAGTCAACGATTTGATTTTTCTTGGTTAGGAACCATGTCCAGAATTGTCTGGCCGATTCCTCTGGCTGCTGAATTATGTGGCTTAGGTCATCGGCATCTGGTGGTCGCACATAAGTGCCCTGGAAATTCTTGAGGAATGCGGCTTCCAGGTCCTCCCAACAACCAATTGATTCTGCTGGCAAGCTGTTAAGCCAATGCCGAGCTGGTCCTTTAAGCTTGAGTGGGAGGTATTTGATGGCGTGTAGGTCATCACCGCGGGCCGTGTGGATATGAAGGAGATAGTCCTTGATCCATACCACAGGATCTGTTGTGGCATCATATGATTCGATGTTCACGGGTTTGAAACCCTCGGGGATTTGATGATCCATTACTTTATCTATGAAGCATAGTGGGTGTGCGGCGCCTCTGTATTGGGCTATATCACGACGCAGCTCAAACGAGCTTTGTCTACTGTGTTCGGCCCGACCGGATATACCGTATCCAACGTGACGAGTACCGTCTCGTGCCGTGGGGCGCCCACGTGATCCGTAGATCGATCTTGTTTGCCTTGCCTTGTCCTCCAATATATCTCGCAGTTCTGGCGCATTTTCCCATGCCTTGGTATTTTTTGAGCGGCGTCGGGGTGCGGCTTGAGTGGAGGGCCGAGAGACCTCTCTGTCGCGGCCACGGGGTGGCCAGTCGGCCGCATCATGCGCTGGTGATGTAGGTTTAGGTGCTTCCTCCTCTAATTGGGGTAGCAACCTGCGCTTTGGGTAGCTCTTGGGGGGGGGGGCGTTCGAGTTCATACTCTTCGGCCGCAAGGACTTCAGTCCATCTGTCGGCTAGCAAATCTTGATCAGCTCTAAGCTATTGCTGTTTTTTCTTGAGGCTGCTCATCGTGGCCATAAGCCTGCATTTGAAACGCTCTTGTTCGACGGGATCCTCCGGCACGACAAATTCGTCATCGTCGAGGCTTGCCTCGTCTTCGGAGGGTGGCATATAATTATCTTCCTCGACCTCTCTGTCTGCCGCTCTCTCATGAGGGTAGGCTTCTCTATCCTCCTGTGCTGAATCTTGCTGGAGGTGGTTGTCTTCGGCACTGTCCGAGGTGTTATTATCTCCCGTGCCGGAATCACCATTTTTTCTTTGGCGGCATTTAGAGCGGCGCCGCTAACGCCGACGCTTAGGCTGCTTCTTGGAGGGGTCATCCTCTACTGTTCCATTGCCATTGCCTTCTTTTCGGGTGTTCACCATGTATATATCATACGACGAGGTGGCTTTCCAGTGCCCTATAGGCGCTGGTTCTTGATCGTCTCTTGCATCGGCGTCCATACCGTCGATGTCTTCGGAGTCGAAGTCGAGCATGTCGGTTAAATCATCGACAGTGGCTACGAAGTGGGTGGTGGGTGGGCTTTGAATATCTTCATCATCCGCATCCCAACCTTACTAACCATAGTCCGGCCAGGGCTCTCCTGATAAAGAGAGAGACTTTAGTGAATTCAGAATATCGCCGAAGGGCGAGTGCTGAAAGATGTCCGCGGCGGTGAACTCCATTATCGGCGCCCAATCGGGTTCGATCGGTAGGGGCACGGAGGGCTCGGAGTCAGGAGAGGGGTTCGGCTCCTTGGAGTCACGGGCTTCGCAGAGAATAGGGCTGGTGTTCGGCTCGATCGCCGTAGAGATTGCAGCCCCCGAGGTGGTGTCCAACCACCCATCCTCGATTGGTGCAGTTGGCTCTGAATTAAGGGTCGGAGCTGATGCGGGTGCGGCCTCCAGGGCACTATTCGGCGGCAGAGCTAGATCATGCCCATCGTGACAGTGCGGCACGCTCGGCTGTGGCTCGAATCCGTCAAAGATCAAGTCTCTGCGAAGGTTGGCCGTGTAGCTCAAACTTCCAAATATGACCTGATGGCCAGGGGCGTAGCTTTCGATCTGCTCCAGATGACCAAGTGAATTGGCCCGCAGTGCAAAGCCGCCGAATACGAAGATCTGTCCGGGGAGAAAAGTCTCACCCTGGATCGCATCGCTGTTGATGATCGGAGAAGCCATCGGTCCTAAAAGTGATGACACAGAGGAACTCTCAATCAAAGCACCAATGCCGGTGTGAAAACCGGCGGATCTCGGGTAGGGGGTCCGGAACTGTGCGTCTAGGCCGGATGGTAACAGGAGGTAGGGGACACAATGTTTTACCCAGGTTCGGGCCTTCTTGATGGAGGTAAAACCCTATGTCGTGCTTGATTAATATTGATGATATGGGTAGTACAAGAGTAGATCTACCACGAGATCAGAGAGGCTAAACCCTATAAGCTAGCCTATGGTATGATTGTTGTTCGTCCTACGGACTAAGACCCTCCGGTTTATATAGACACCGGAGAGAGATAGGGTTACAGAGTCGGTTACAATGGTAGGAGATCTACATATCCGTATCGCCAAGCTTGCCTTCCACGCCAAGGAAAGTCCCTTCCGGACACGGGACAAAGTCTTCAATCTTGTATCTTCATAGTCCAGGAGTTCGGCCGAACGTATAGTCCGGCTATCCGAACACCCCCTAATCCAGGACTCCCTCACCACCCTTGGCGAGGGCCACGGTCTTCCCATCGTCCGCCACCTCTTCCTCCTCCTCGGCCATAGCCCCTGTCGTTGCGCTCGGGGCGTTGGCCGACACGTCCATCTCTCACGGCCCTGACATTCGTTAGTGTTGTGGGTGTGGAGGTCCTGGTACACGCAGTACCGGCTGCCTTTGGATGACTCAGGCTGATCCCTGCCTCGCTTGGTGTCTGGCTCCGCTGCAAGCATGGCAGCCCCTTGCGCTTCATGTCCTCGGCCTTGGGCTTCTTTTCTTCTGGGTTGGCAGCCGGGAGCTCAAGGAGGGAAAGGCGCCCTTCCTCAGCCCTGGCGCACTTGGTCGCCAGGTTGAATAGCTCCAGGGATGTGTACAGGTCTTCATGGATTTCTAGCTCCTCCTTCATCTTGACGTCGCGTACGCCATCGGATAAGGCCGAGATGATGGCTTCTTCAGTCACCTTGGGGATCTTGAGGCGAGTGTTGTTGAAGCGCTGGATGTATTTCTGGAGGGTTTCCCCTTGCTGCTGCTTGATGCGGCACAGATTGCTCACGGCCGGGGGCCGGTCGCGAGTGCCCTGGAAGTTGGCAATGAAGCAAGTGCGCATCTCGTCCCAGGAGGAGATTGTGCCAGGAGCCAGGTTCAGGAGCCAGGTGTAGGCCCCGTCCTTGAGCGCCATGGAAAGCCAGTTCGCCATGACCCTTTCGTCTCCGTTGGCGGCTTTGATGCATAGCTCGTAGAGTTGCAGGAACTCCGCAGGGTCCGCCGTGCCATCATAGCGAGGGGGCAGGTCAGGCCTGAACTTGCCTGGCCATGCAACACTGCGTAGCTCGGGGGTGAGGGCACGGCAGCCTGCTGTGGCCACCGGTGCCTTTTGCTGGTACTGGGCTTGCTCATGGGGATTACCGCGCGTCGCCGCTTGGAGCAGTGCGGGGTCTTGGCGTGGAGGTGCAGGGACGTGATCTTGGCGTGCCGGCACTGGGAGCGCGCGAGCACCTTCTTGGGGACGAGGAATCTCTTGGCAGCTCCTTTCTTGCTGCGCAGGCGCCAGATGCGGAGGGTCTCGCCATGGGGCTGCGTGCCTCGGGGCCAAAGCGCCTTCTTGGGGAGGACGTGGTGGAGGCACCTCCTGATCCTCGCCTCCTACGCGGAATGGAGGGCGAGGCAGCGAGAGGGACAGCAAGGGGGAGCCCCCTGCAGCGCTGACGAGCTTGGTGATGCGGGCGAGCCACTCTTCGTAGAGGTCGTCGATGGGGCGGTTGTGCAAGAGATCTCTTGCCAGGAGCAGCGCGGCGTTCGCGTCCGTGGGGGCGCGATGGGCGTGGGACGATGAAGCGGCTGGAGTCAGCAACGGTGTGGTGATGCGGCCCTCCCGCCGCACCGGAGGATGCTGGGAGGAGGCCTGCTGCTCGTTCCCCGCCGGGCCGGTGGCGGCGTTGGCGGAAGGCGACGGGGAACGATGAGGACGTCCACCGACGGGCGCCGTCTGGGCGACATGGGTGGCGAGAGCAGCCCGGTGCTTGACACGAGCCCGACGAGCGTCAGCCGTGGACACGACGAAAGATCACACGCGAACGGCGGAAGAAATATTCCGGCGCACCCCTACCTGGTGCACCAAATGTCGGATTTCGGGTTCCGGCAGACCCTTGAGGTTCAAACACTAGGGTGCACGCGGAGATCTCTCCCCTACCAATCTACGCCCAATCTCCTCGTGTGATTTGAGCTGGAAACAACGAACAACACAAGGGACACAAGGTTTATACTGGTTCGGGCCACCATTGTGGTGTAATACCCTACTCCAGTGTGTGGTGTGGTGGATTGCCTCTTGGGCTGATGATGAGGAACAATACAAGGAAGAACAGCCTCGCGAGGGTCTGTTCTTGGCTGGGGCGATGAACTGCTGGGAGGAGTTCAGTCGCCTCTCCCTCTCTCTCTGCTAGGGTTCTACCAGATTTCTAGATGTTTTTTCCATCGATGGATTGATCCATGCCTCTACTCTGTGGTGGCTAGCTCTATTTATAGAGGCCCTGGGCCTCTCCCCAAATAATGAGCAGGAAGGGCACCAACAATTGGCCATTTTGAAGGGGAACATGTAGTACAATTTATCCTAACCAAAGGTGGTCTTCGGCTGCCAAAAGTACTGGTGCTAACGCCATCTTGGGCTCCACAGTGACCTCTGTCCTGCCGCTCTGTTGGTCTTGGTCCCGTTGCACCGGAATGGCAACCTTTGCCTGATGCCTTGGCCTGTGCTTGCCCCCTTTGCACCAAAGGGGAAACAAGGACACTCCGCAGGCCGGCGCCCGCCTGGCGCCCGCCTGGACTCGATCGTCATGGCTTGCGTCACGGGTTCCTCGCGAGGTATCCTTGCCTTGGTCTCTCCGCCTCCTCGCGAGCTTGTCTGATGAGGCTGCCTCTGAGGAAACTTCCTGTCGTCCGCCCCGCGAGGCTTGGCCCCTCGCGAGGGTCTTGAGCTTGAGCTGATGAAGATGGGCCGCGCTGGGCCCCCACTTGAGCCACGCCGCAGGTCGCAGGTGTCGCGACCGGATTTTCGGGATATAATTTCCAGAAAATGGCCCTTGTGCTCACCAGCCCCAGGATTACTGTTAGCTGATGAGGCACCAACTTGATACAAAAATTCCGAGCAAAAAAAAATACATAATATGTAGTACAAGACCATTCGGGCCTGTGAGTATAACAATTGGTTTATAGCGGTCGATGGCGGAAGCGGTTTGTGGATCATCGGTGTCTATGGGACTCCATTTCCCACAGGAACAACTGACGAGGATAACTCCTATCTTCGCGAGGCTGCTATCTCCATTGCGTAGGTTCCGGGGCTATCATCGCAAGGCTCCTCTCCAAGCAAGCAATCTGGCCAAGACAATAGCCAGGGACAAGCCAGTGAGTACTTTTGAATGTACTCGCAAACATTATGAACACGGGTATAATATAGCAAACGATAATCATGCTCTGAAAATATTCTATAATCATAACGTCCGTCAGGAAAAAAAATCCCGATGCATGCAAGCAGGTTATTTATATGCTACAGGAATATGTAATGACAGAATAGTAATAAAATGCACCGATCGGATGTCTGAAGCAACGTCTTGAAAGGATAGTAAAAGTGAGCATGCCTCAATCGGGCATCTTAGCGACACCACATAAAGGGCTTATGAAGTAAATAAAATAACAAGCATGCCACAGTCGGGCGTCTGAGCGACACCACATAAAGGGCTTATGAAGTAAATAAAATAACAAGCATGCCACAGTCGGGCGTCTGAGAGACACCACATAAAGGGCTTGTAAGTAAATGAAATAACGAACCTGCCACAGTCGGGCGTCTGAGCGACGCCACATAAAGGGCTTATACGAAAATGAAGTAACAAACATGCGACAGTCGGGCGTCTGAGCGACGCCACCTAAAGGGCTTATATATATATATATAAACATAATCATAGTGAATATCTAGGAGGTGGTACCGTCCCAGGGATATTCATTATTTCAAAAAATGCAAACGGTTAGTCCATAATGATAATAATCATAACCATCATATATCACAAGTCATAATCAATATTCCGGTTTAGTAGTTTCTCCTCCGAAGACCGACACTAAGACCGACACTTGACCCATCCCAGACTGTAGTCCATAACCATGGACACGGCTATTCGAATAGGTTTAATATCTCTGCAGAGGGTGTACTCTTTAGCCACGAGTAACGGATTTCTTTAGTTCATCGGAACTAATTCCGTCTACGGTGTTTTAGTTGAAAACACGCCTGACTTGCACACACCAGCTTAACTTTACTCGTGTCTGGAATCACCCATGACACCTGTTAAGCAAAACTCTAAGTGGGGAGGCTACAACCTCGCGTAGCATGGGATCAAATTTCTATCGCGCGCTCTAAGGGGTGCCCCCCTCTCGGTCCCAACCGGAAACACCCATGCCCCCGGACCAGGTGGCATGCCTACTAGCTACAACCGGTATCTTCCACCATGGCCTCCCTATAAGGTGTGTGCTTGAAAGGGGTTGACGACTTACTCAACCGTACCCTACCTGCGGCAGGGACAAGTGGTAGTACAAAACAAGTATGGGGGTTACTGGAACAAGACTCGATCTACGATCGACTCAGGAGGTTTATGAATTCCCTACATGACATGTATAACAAATATATTTCAACCAACAGAATCACCACCCATTATACCTTACTATGCCATACCGGACATAACCGTCCCGACGGAGACCGGCGACAAGCTCACGCCTACCCAAGGCAGAGGCTTTCCCGGGTTCCTTTCCAGCATGCATGCAAGGCACATGAGGATGATTACCATCACATGTATATTCATTTCCAACAGCAAGGAAATCACTAATATGCATCCATGCAAATGATCGTATCACCACATAAAATAACGAGTTCTCCAAAATGAGGTAGTGCTATATCGTATCAACTAACACACCAGAAATATTATGCCAGGGTTCAGAATGCTTGCCTTCAAGGTGTGGAGAGGTGGGGGTGCTCTCCAAAACTTTTGTAAGTTTTCTTCCTCTCTCCAAAATCCTTTTTTCAATAAATTTGAATTAACACACAATTTCAAAACAGCACAAAAAAGTTGTTTGAAATTTTTTCAAATAAATATGATAAAAAACTAGACAAAAATTTAAAGAGGACAGAAAAAGAATCAATCAAAAATCATTTTCTATTTAAAAGTTATAAGAGTTTTAATCCAAGGACTTTTCTGTAATGAAACAGAAACTTCTCAGGGGGCTGAACAGAAAAAGATCAGAAAAACGCTTCAGACTGAAAGCGTATTTGCCCGAATGCGTTTTCAGAAAACGTTTCGTTTAAAAGAAAAGAGAGACTGGCAGGGGGTCCCACCCATCGGGTTTGAATTTTCAAACGGGGAAGAAACAAAGCTCGTCGGCGCCCGAGAGTTGCGGTGGTCGCCGGCGGCGATCCACGGCGAGTTAGGAGGACCGGAGAGTACCTACGTGCTCAGCGTGTCCTTCCATGTCGGTGGGTGGTGGTGGTGGTCGTCGGCGAGTACCACGTCGACGACGGTCCTTGCTCCGGCGGACGGCGGCTCGGGTGGAGTTGGATCTCGTCGGGGAGGGCTGCGGTGGTCAAATTGAAGCCTAGGTTAGATCACTGGGTGCTCGAGGAGACTACTGACGAGGCCTGGGCGGCGGGGATGGCCTCACCGCAGTGGATCGAGCTGGTGGCCGAGGCGGATCGGGGCGGCCGGGGTTGGGGTACGAGACCTCCTCGAGGTCCTCCTAGTGGCTTGGCGGGGTGTTGGTGGGGTGCAGTGGTGGTGCGTGCTCGAGAGCGAGCTCGGGACCTCTTTTTATAGGCGATCCGAGGCGGTGGTCGTGAACGGGGATCTCCGGTGATGGTTACGGCGGCGCAGTGCTTGGTCGGGGAGTTTAGGAGGTTGGGCAACAACGTGGAGGTCCACTGGTTCCGTTTTGGCGCTAAACGAGCTTGGATTAGGAGCCCTGGGTGGATTCGTCGGAACGGGGCGGCGCGGGCCTGTCGGCGGCAGAGGGCGCGCCCTATGCCTGCCGGGCCACGGCGACGGTGCTGCGGGGTGCGCTGGCGTGCATGAGGCCACGTGGAGGGCAGGGGAGCGTTGGACGGCGCCGAACAGCGTTGCGAGCTGGCGCTGTCTCCTGTTGGCCGCCACGGGTGGCTTTGCCACCGCAGAAGCTGCCAACTCTGGCGATGCTCGCCGCCACCGACACCTGTGCCCGTCCAAGGGGGCCTGCGGTGCTCTGGCCAGGGAGGAGAGGCCGAGCACAACGCGCCAGGGCGCATAGTTGATCGATGACAAGTCCCTGACGAAAAACGACACTGTAAACTCTGAAACACTGAATTTTTCTGAAAGTCTACAGAAATAGTGCCGGCCAAGTGTTCGACGAAATGATTTTGGCATGTGGAGAACTTTCCTTGAGCTAAATTTTGGTGAGGTGGCCTCTCATTGCAGCTGGAGGCTGCCTGAATTTTGGTAGAATTTTTGGAGAAGAGAAGATATGAATTTCACCAAATTTGACAAATCTGGTCCAAACTTGCAGAGGATGAAACTTGAAAATTTTGAAAAGAAGAAGAGTGGATCTTGATGGTTCTAGGTTGTGGGTGCTAAGGACTATCCAGAGGAGTTGGTTTGAGATCACAACTCAAAGGAAATTAGGTACTTGCTTTGCGAATCACCTAGGCTTAAAATAATTGACAGAAATGTTTTGGGGAATAGAATAAATGAAATAAAATCCAAAAATGGGTTGGACTTGTTGGAACAGAATGAAAATGAGGTTGATTCACTCAAAAACTTCAAATAACATCATTGGGTTTTTGCATAAAGTTGAATCATAAGCTACTACCAACATCCCATAATTTTGGTGGAGGCTAGAAAGAAATATTTAAATGGGTTGTAGTGCAAAATTGCACTCTGGACCAGAGAAGAAAAATTGATGCAGAGCTCAAAATATTACATGAATAAAAGATATTTTTGCATAAAAGTGATTTAAAAACATCACATGACATCTCCAAATTTTGGTTGGAATTTTAAGTGAATTTACCAAATGGTTGTAGTTCAAATATGGCCATATAACCTTGGAAAACCATTTCTCAGGAAAATAAAAATCAAGCAAATTAATTATGTAATTAGTTCTACTAATAAAAGAAGAGTTTTTCTTGAGAGGTTAAACAAGTCCAATAACATATTTGAAAAGTTTTCACTTTGGGGGAAAAACTCCATAATAACAAGGGAGAAAAAAGTTCAAAAATAAAAGGGGAGCCCAGAAAATAAAAGTTTTAATTTCCTGGCAAAAGTTTTAATTTATTAAAACAAGGTCAAAATTTTGGGGTGTCACAGCAGGTTGGCAAGTCTGGGGACCCCCGTTCCTAGAACGCCGACAAAGATGACTCTGATTGTGGTTCCAAACCCAGCTACAAAACACTTGCTAAAATTGCAACTGAACAAGAGAAAGCTATGGAACATATTCAAAAACTGTTAGACAAAAGCGATGTCCTGTTAGACACTGAAATGAATCGATCTCAGTCCTTAATTGAAGACATAAAAAATCTTCATGGTAAGTATGAGGAACTTGAAAGTCGTCATGAAACGCTCTCAACAACTCATGAAAAGCTTTCCTATGATTATCTTCAAAGGAAGCAAGATCTTGAGAAATTGAGAGCGGCTCATGAAGATCTTCAAAAGGAAAATGAGTCACTTCGCGCCAAACAGATCAGTCCCGCTCAGGGAGGATTTGAACCACCATGTCTTAAATGCATCGAGCGTGATAACGCTACTTCTGTTGCTGGATGTTCTACTGCTGCTACTGGTGCAATATCTTCAACTTTTGATGTGGTAACTAACCCCTCTGCTGAGGATGCCACTTCTATTGCTGATGAAAATGCTAGGTTGAAGACATTGCTTGAAACAGGGATGTACAAAAGTCTCAAAGGGCATCAGACACTATGGGATGTCCTCAAAAGGTAGATCCTGAACCGAAACCCTAGGAAAGTGGGTGTTGGGTTCGAAAGGAAAATGAATGCTGATGGCTCTTACTAAAAATCCGAGCAGTACCCCAAAACCACATGGGTTGCTCCCAAGGAACCTTCAGTAGATCCATCCACCCTATCTGGCTTCACTTGTGCTAATCCCATTATTATTAATTAATCCTTTGATGCAAACTATAAACTGTTTAAGAATCAGAATGGTGAAGTGTTTGCCAGGTATATTGGTACTAACTGCAGGTATGGGCCACCTATGAAGAAATTCTGGGTGCTGAAAAGGTCTCTGGAAAATCTTCCTGTGTATGTCGTCATGACACCACAGGTGAAGAAGACAAACCCCAGACTGCGGGCTTCATATGGTCCAAAGGCTTCATGCAGACAGAGGGCTCACCTGAGTCGCACTAACACAAATGTTTTGCAGGGAAACCATACACAGGCCTATGAATATGAGCGTGTTTCATCAAACCGCCATGTTCATAAGACCAAGAACTACTCTGCTTATTCTTATGAGTACTATTTCCCTCCTGCAAGACTATTTGCTAGGGCTTCAAAGCCAAAGTTCTCAGATGCTGCACTTAGACTCATTGCTTCCAAGCCACCCTTGAAGATGTGGGTGGCTAAGAAAGCTTAACTCTCTTTTGCAGGGAAGGGTCTCCAGCCGAAAATCAAATTCGTCTGAAGCTATTGCTGGGGACCTTAAACATCTTGTAGGGCACAAGATCGAATGCCCAAATGGTCTTATTATGTATTTTTTTCCTAGGTCGCTTGCTACTTGCCCTATCAGTCCTAACCTCGATCTAAGCTTTCATAATCCACTTGCTCATCAAATGTTTATGCTTCACAATTCTCTTTGTGAAGCCTATCCCCCTAACTGCACTGTAGGGTATGACACCAGCTGCTTTAGAATGGATTATTGATAGTGGATGTACTAATCACATGACTGGCAAGTGAAGTCTTCTAATGGACTCAACTTTACGTCCATCTGACAAGAGTCACATCACATTTGCTGATACTGGTAAAAAAGGTATTGGGTCTAGGTAGAGTTACAATCTCAAGGGATCAACACATGGATAAAGTGATGCTTGTTGAATCCCTTGGTTTCAACTTAATGCCTGTCTCAATGCTTTACGATTTAAACATGATTGTGAGATTTGGAAAATATCGTTGCCTTGTTCTAATGGAATCTGACAAGTCCCTAGTCTTTGAAGGGTATCGGAAAGATGATTTGTACGTGGTAGATTTCTCAGGAGGACCACAGCTTGTCGTATGTCTTCTAGAAAAAGCTTCAGAATGCTGGCTCTGGCATTAGAGGCTAGGGCATGCTGGCATGAGGAACTTGCACACTCTTGCAAAGAAGAAGCATGTCATAGGAATCGAGGGCATCAAATTCAAGAAGGATCACTTATGCGGTGCCTGTGAAGCTGGAAAGATGAGGAGAGCCAAGCAACCCTCAAAGAAAATCATGACAACGACTCAACCCTTCGAACTACTGCACATGGACCTCTTCTGTCCCACTCACTACTCAACTTTTACTACTACTGCTTGTCTCTATGGCTTCGTCATTGTTGATGATTATTCAAGATATACATGGGTGCATATAATCCTCTACAAGACTGAAGTGCAGGATGTCTTCAGACGCTTCGCCAATCGAGCCATGAACAACTATGGCGTCAAGATCAAGCACATCGGAAGTGACAATGGCACTGAATTCAAGCACACTGGCCTCGACACTTATCTTGTAACTTTGGGCATCACTCATGTGTTCTTAGCTCCGTACACGCCGCAGCAGAATGGCGTCATGGAACGCAAGAACAGAACTGTTATTGAGATGGCCCGGATGATGCTCGATGAATAGAGGACTCCAAGAAAGTTCTGGCCTGAAGCCATTCATACTACATGCCATATCATCAACCGTGTTTATCTTCACCAGCTTCTGAACAAAACATCCTATGAGCTCCTCACTGGTAAGAAGCCAAATGTCAGTTACTTCAGAGTATTTGGTGCCAGGTGCTGTATCAAGGATCCACATCACACTTCAAAATTTGCACCAAAAGCACATGAAGGTTTTATGCTTGGATACGGAAAGGATTCACACTCCTACAGAGTCTTCAACCTCTTTCACTATAAAGTGGTTGAAACTGTGGATGTGCAGTTCGATGAGACTAACGGCTCGCAAAGAGAGCACCTTCCAAATGTGCTAGATGAAGTTCCATCCAGTGAATCCATCAAGCTTATGGGAACTGGAGAAATCATACCGTCTGAAGCTCAGCCTGAAGAGGAACTCATCATCTCTACACCTGATCAACCTGAAGACAATGCTCAGCCTGAAGACAATCCTTCTAACGATGATAATGACTAGCAAGAGCAAAATCTTCATCCGGTTCATCCTCGTGTTGCAAATGAAGTACAAATTGAGAAAATAATTGATAGCATCAATGCACCTGGTCCACTCACTCGTTCAAGGGCAACACAACTAGCAAATTTCTGTGGACACTTTGCATTCGTCTCAATATCTGAACCCAAGAAAGTTTATGAAGCCTTCATGGAGCCTGAATGGATTCAAGCAATGCAACAAGAGCTTCAACAATTTGAGATGAATAATGTATGGTAACTGGTCAAGCGTCCTGATCCTCGTAAGCACAATATCATAGGCACTAAATGGATATATCGCAACAAACAAGATGAGCATGGTCAAGTTGTCAGAAACAAAACTCGTCTCGTTGCTCAAGGATACACTCAAGTTGAAGGAATTGACTTCGATTAAACATTTGCTCCTGTGGCTAGGCTTGAAGCTATACGCATACTGCTGGCCTATGCAAATCATCATAACATTCTTCTATATCAAATGGATGTGAAGAGTGCTTTTCTCAATGGCAAGATTGAAGAAGAAGTGTATGTTGCACAACCGCCTGGCTTTGAAGATCCAAAACATCCTGACATGGTTTATAAGCTCAACAAGGCACTGCATGGCCTCAAACAAGCCCCTTGTGCTTGGTATGACACACTCAAGAACTTTCTGAAGAGCAAAGGCTTCAAACCTGGTTCTTTGGATCCCACACTCTTCACGAAGACATATGATGGTGAACTGTTTGTGTGTCGAATATATGTGGATGACATTATCTTCGGCTGCACCAACCAGAAATACAGTGATGAGTTTGGATATATGATGCAAGAGCAATATTAGATGTCCATGATGGGTGAGCTGAAGTTCTTCCTTGGTCTTCAAATACGACAGCAACGCAACGGCATCTTCATATCTCAAGAGAAATACCTCAAAGATTGCGTGAAGAAGTTTGGAATGCAAGACTGCAAAGGTTACACGACACCAATGCCAGCTAAACACCATCTGGGTCCCGACGACAATGGTAAAGAGTTTGATCAAAAGGTATACCGCTCCATGATTGGTTCTTTGCTTTATTTGTGTGCATCTAAGCCAGATATCATGCTTAGTGTTTGCATGTGTGCCCGATTCCAAGTGGCACCAAAGGAATCGCATCACTTAGCTGTGAAGCGAATTCTTCGATATTTGGCTCACACCCCAACACTAGGATTATGGTATCCAAAGGGCTCAGAGTTTGATCTAGTTGGATTCTCGGATGCTGATTATGCTGGTGACAAGGTGGATCGCATGTCTACATCAGGCACATGTCACTTTCTGGGATGATCACTTGTATGTTGGTATACAAAGAAGCAGAACTGTGTATCTCTCTCCACTGCTGAATCTGAATACATTGCTGCTGGATCTTGCTGCGCTCAGCTTCTATGGATGAAGCAAACACTCAAAGACTATGGCATTCATCTGAAGCAAGTGCCACTCTACTGCGACAACGAAAGCGCCATCAAGATTGCTAACAACCCAATTCAGCACTCGAAGACAAAGCACATTGAAATTCGTCATCACTTTCTCAGAGATCATGTCATGAAGGAAGATATTGATATCATACACGTCAACACTAAAGAGCAACTGGCAGATATCTTCACAAAGCCCTTGGATGAGAAAAGGTTTTGCAAGTTATGGTGTGAGCTAAATATCTTGGAATCCTCAAATGTCCAGTGATCAGGCACACATCCTAACACTTATGCATGTTGATGACTTAGATGTGCAACACACGAAGTAAAGTATGTCTTCAATCAATGAAGACTTACATTCTGAGTGTGAATACATTAACGTGGAATTTGACTTTGGAGCGCCACGATAATTGTGCGCCGTGTCTGGGTCTAATACTTCCTATACGGTGGGTAACGCCACCACCAAATTCTTCCCATAGAAGTGTTTTTCTCAAGGCGTTACATTTGCAAAGTCTTCGCATTCTGTTTGTCTTCAATATTAACATGGCCTCATGTTTATCTTCAATGTACTGATTTGATTTCTGTCCTCTACAACACTCACTTATAGTTATGTCTTCACGTTGAATCTTTTGAACTAAGTGAATGTGATCGGACCCTAACCTTTCTATGCTCCTATCTCAAATCTATCTATCCAAATCATATGAATTCTAATGAAACTGTGAGAATGTCTTCGATGTGTCCTTGTCAGCAGGAGATACAGAGACAAACATTAAATCCATTTTTAAATGCTTAATCATTTTGCCTGAAACCCGAAGAAGTGGGAACGACCACCCGACAATCCAGGCGTGTGTGGGAACGTGGAACAACCTCCAATGTGTTGCATGATCGCCACGAGTCCTTCAGATGTGAACCGCCAGGGGCACCTGCGTAATAACGTTGTGCCTTCCCTGTCTCTATAAATACACGCCTCACCCCAGTCATTATCTCTTCTTCCACTCTTGCACAAACCCTAGCGCCACCGCTAGCACTCGACGACGCCGGCGACGAAGCGCTTAGCTGCCGCGACCTCACCGACGCCGTCCTCACGCCGGCCGCGGACATAGTCTTCTCCGCCGTCGCCGTAGGTGTCCTCCATCGCCAAGTTAGGGCACGAAAGATCGAACTGCTCAGCCTCCTCTCCCACTCCGTCTAGCAGTTCCTCGTGTGGTAAATAAAACCTCTTTTTACAGTCCTTTTGATCCAATAGATTCATCCTTTTCAACCACAAGTGGTTTCTATTGCCACAAGTTGGATCTATCTCATTCTGCATCTCATAGCATGCCTAGTATGTTCACTTATGCTTCACAAAGTAGTTAGATTCCTCACTTGTACTTATTCGTGGATTCATAGAAATCTGGAACCAACTCTCTACATATGAGTGAATGTCTTCGCACAATGAGGTCAATGTCTTCTGAAGTGATTTATCTTCAAAATCTTCTGAGAATGCATATGACCTCTTCCCCTTCCCTCGCACCTTTAATGCTGTCACAGGTACATGTCCGTGGGAGAATCCCTTGGTTCTCATAGTCTGCATTCATTTGCAGAGTTCTTACAGAATCATATAAATTCTCCTGAAGCCAGTTCTTGTCTGACCAGTAGACGGAAGACTTTGACAGTGTTGAAGCCTTTCAGTCTAAACTTCATTGCAACAGAGAAATCTGCAAGGAAGGGTGGCAGACAGCGCCGTGGAAAAACCTCAAGAGATTTGCCTCCTGACCTCTATGAGCTGTACAAGACAGATCTAGAGGAGGACTACAATCAGCGAAAAACCCGAATCCAATGGATTCGAAGGTATTGGGCAGAACAATGGTACAAGTACAAGTTCGTGACCCAGGAATATGCGGAGAAGAATGCCATCAAGCGACCCTGGGGAGACATCTTGTACAAAAACCTTCAACCCAGGTCCAGAGCTGAAGCCATTGAACAAGGCTTCTATCCTTGCATGGTCCGTGGACCATAGCCTGCAGATGCAGACCCATCTTCATTGCTATGGTGTCGTGACGACAATCGGTTCAAGCGCAACTTCCAGTTTGCCAAGAACTCGGTCAAAGAAAACAAGAAGTCGCGGGGATTAGACTTCTATCCAGGCCCCTCTGCTCCTCATGCCGATGGCACACGCAAAGCTGAACCCAATCTTGTTGGGCCTTTCTACAACCTAGAAGGCCTCATTACTCATATTATGGTTCAAGGGACAGCCGTGGATGAACCTGCAGACGACGCTGATTCTGACGAAGCGCCTGCACCACCGAAGCCAAAGAAGCTGAAGAAACCTAAAGCTTCGAAGCCTTCCCCTGCACCAAAGGTCTCACGGGTGAATCCTCTGGCCACTGCACCTCCTGAAGCCAGTGTGCAGTCTGAAGATCTATCATGCATCTCCGAGTCTGCCAAAGTGAAGAAGCCCATGCAACCCACTGGTCAAGCACTAACCCCTGCTGCTGTTTTGCGAAACGAGAATGACGCCATTGATCTGTCTAGCGACGACGATCTTGGCGATGATGCTCTTGAGCAGTTGATCAAGAGCAAGCGAGAGGCGGAAATTTTCAATGAACTTCCTCTCTTTGATGTGGAAATCTTAAACAAGTTTATTGATGAGTAGTTTGACAGCCCAAATGTCAGCTTTGATGATCTTCAGCTTCCAATTGGCCTCAGCGTCGCCTTCCATGGAGCCATTGCTCCTGAGCTGGCTCTAGCTCAGGAAATTGTTGAGCTGAAGCATAAGATCGATTATGAAAAGGCTCAGATCAAGAAGCACATGGCCAAGCTCAATGTTGAAGACATTCAAAACTTCAAGGTCATGATGCATGAGCTCAAGGAAGCATTCCACAAGAAGCGCGAAGAAGCAAAAGGTTCTCATGAGCGCATGAAGGATCTTGCTGCCAAATGTGTTCAGGGATACAATGAAGCTGAAAAGCGCAAGGCCTTGGGGCGACCAGGCATCGACCCACGAATGGCTGCCAAGAAGAAGAAGCCAGCTGTGGCAGAACCCGAAGCATCAAGGCAGGAAGAACATCACATTGTCTTCCCAGCCAGTATGATAGGCTCGAAGCCTAAGGTCCCCACAGTGGCTTCAGAACTGAAGAAAACAAGGGCAGCTGAAGCCGAAGCCAGAAAGTGCAAGAACAAAGCCACCACTGATGATGCTCCCCCAACCAAGAAACAGAAAACAAAGAAGAGAGACCGGGCTGCTCCCATAGAGCCCCTTGATGTTGAGCCAATCTCAGTGGCTCGTCCTGTGTCTGAACATCGAGAGTGCTAGTTGATAGTTCATGAGCCTGCTTCCATAGGGGCTCCTGAAGCTGAAGACAATACAGCTGTTGACCTCACAGCACCTGAAGAAATTGGTCCTCACAACAATGTTGAAGATGATGAAGTCCTTCCTCAGATCGAGTGCAATTTGGTATCATCGCCTGTGCTCACGCACAACAAGCTCATCAGCATTGCTCGTCCTCTGACGCAAACTGCTCAGGATGCATCATGGGTTGATCACCCACAACAACAAGACACCCAAGTGCTCCCCAACCACAAGATGACGATGACTTTGTGGCCCAGTCAACTCCATCTCCACAGGCGTCGCTAGCGTTCCGCAGGATTCGCAAAGGATCGAGGCCCCAAGTCACTCCAACTGTGAATGTCTCTGAGTCCGAAGCCAAAACGGCTGAAGACATTCCGGCTGCATCAGCCGATGCAGAAGAAGAACCACATGATGAAGAAAGAGTTGCTACACCACCAACCATTCCTGAAGTTGTTCTCGAGGAGAACGTGCCCGACCCTCCAGCTCCTGAAGTGGAGGTTACCAATACTGAGGCAGCCACCAACATCAACACTGAAGCAAATGACGTTGTCATGACTGAAGCCAATGTGGCACCTGAAGCTAATGTGGTGCCAGAAGTGCAACCACCTGAAGCAAATGTGGCCCCTGAAGCCAGTGCTGCACCAGATGTAATCATTCCTCCTGAAGCTCATGTGCCCCTTGCAGCCCATGTCAACGAAAATTCAATGCTCATGTACCCCCTCCAAGACCTCATACTGTTGAGTTGGCATTTGATCGTGGTCAGCCTGTTATGGTCCGCTGGCCCATTCTGGTTCCTCCACCTGCTGCGGGTCCACAATTTGACTATCATGTCGAGGACAGACCTCAAGTCCAGAAGCCCAAGCCAAGAATTCCAAGATTCCCAGGCACTACAACTTCACCTGGGGTCTTCAATGTGAATGGCTTCGTGGCACATAACACCTTCTTAAACAACGCCAAGAACCCTTACACCAAACCTCGCATTTCATCGGATCGGTTCTAGAGCTATCAGCAGTGCAACTACTATTCCTGCGTCTTATACAATCAAGGGCGCATATTTCCCCATATGCGTCTTGACACTGAAGCTCTAGCTGGACTGCCCTGTCTAGAAGAAGCGTTAGATTGCTTCAGAGACGCTGGACTCCTGCAATTTGTCACAGACAAGGAACACTGGAATGAAGAGCTTCTGTTACAGTTCTATGCAACTCTTCACATTCAAGGCTACAACAGGGATCCAAAGACTTGGGTCCTTGAGTGGATGACAGGCAATGTCCATCATGAAGCCAAAGCTCTTGATATCATTGAGCTCACAGGCCTGCCCACTCCTGGTGAATACTATGAATCAGGTTGTCAACAACACTAGAATGCTTTGGAGAGCATTTTTCAGAAGCCAGAACCCAACATGAGCCAAATGTTGAGCATGATGAAGCCTTTGCCTCTTGACACTGACTACCCATCTGAATTCTTTGTTGAAGACCTAGAGTATCTGCCTCGCACCATTTACCATATCATCAGAAAAACTCTATGGCCTATCAAAGGACATTCATCTGCAGTGAAGCTTGAAGGAGCAATGAAGACTTTGGTTTTCTATATCTTCAATGGCATCAGCTTCAATGCTCAAGACTTCTTCATCAGACAATTGGATGCATCTGGCTCCGACATTTTTGGTCTGAAGTTCTATGCTCCATGGGTAATGCGTCTTATCAAGCTGCACTCTGCCTTCAACTATCAGCCGTCTGCGCGCAATCATCTTGTATTCTTGCCAGAGGTTGATCTGTCTGTTGAAGCTATTTACCCAGAGCCTGCTAAGTATCCCATTTATCTTCACAATGTTGATCATCAAAGCTTCACCCAACCCATTGAAGGATTTCGGACAGTCTCTTGTGTTTATCCCTTGGCTGGTAACACACATGCCCCTCGCGCTCAAACTGACGCCACTAGAAGCACCATTGCCCAAAGGCCTCGGAAGCAATCTCGTGTTCTTAATGACCGAGAGCTTCTAGTCGCGCTACACCAGAAACAAGATAAGCATCACAACTGACTTAAACGTCAGGTGCAAAGCCTCTTGGTGGCTGTCAATCGCATTCGCAATCTTGCCACCAAGAATGCCTTTGTTACTCATGAAACCTGTCGGAGGTCTTGGAAGAGTTTGACATTGCTTAGTGCTGAAGCTGATCTGCAAGACGATGGCTTCACAGAAAGATTCAAGTTTGACTCAACTCCTCCAATGAATGCTCACTTGTGTCGAACTCCCTCACTTGAAGACTCTGACTATTCGTCCTCAGCTACGACGGTGAATGCCAGAGTAATCGATGACCAAGATGATGCCACTTCACCTCCTCCAACTTCAGCGCACGTCGACACTACAGCAAGTTCTTCTGCACCACCGGACCTCAACGACGACCCTGATGTTTCGCCTGCACCTCATGGGAACGAGTAGGTGCTCTATGTCTTCAAACCTTTTTGGTCCTTACTGACAAAAGGGGGAGACGCATATGAGTTGATAGTCTTCAAACGGGTCCATATGGGTGGTTGCTTTACTTTTTGCTACTTTTTACCAAGTGCTTACAACTCTCGCTTTTTGATACATTTGGTTCTTTGAGTTGTAACACTTAAAACTCGATGGTCGTCTGCTACTTATTTGCTATTCTGTGATGCGATGATAAATTCCGCATGTGCGATGATAACTTCTGCATTTAGGTCATTTTGAAGACGTCCATTTCTCATTATGCATGTCATTATCTTCGTTATATCAAATCATGCATCATGAATTCTCATCATAAGTTGAAGAGGATCTCCACAAGTACAACCTACCATGTGCATTTGCAATCCAAAAGCAAATTACTTATATGCATATCTTGAGGGGGAGCCTTTGCCACTTATGAAGACAATACCCTATCTTTTACAATTTCACATATTTTATTCCCCGTTGAAAACTTCAACCAGTTTGTCATCAATCACCAAAAATGGGGAGATTGTAAGTGCATCTAATGCCACCCCTAGTTGGTTTTTGAGTATTGACGACAAACCTGGTTGAGGGACTAATGTGTTTGTGAGAATTGCAGGATAGCACAGGTAGAAGTCCCACATTGATTCGGTTTTTCTACCAGAGATGACCCCTAAAAATGTATGAAGACATTGAAGTCAAAGGTGGTATGTGAAGACATTCATATTGAAGACTATGACAAGAGAAGACATCGTGTGAAGACTATGGAGCACGAAGACTTAGTTGTTTCATGTCTTGTTTTCTTCTTTGTTGAGTCATAGCAACCGCCGTACTGTTAAGTGGGGTACAAGTGAACCAGTCAGAATGACTGAAGTGATGCTTAACCAAAATCCTATGTCTTCGAGCGAAGACAATGAGAGAAAATCTTGTCCAGAGCTGGATAAGTCAGCTTTGCTTGTAGCCCAAGTAAAGTTGTTGTGTGTGTTTGAAATCTGACCATTGGAACACATGTCAGTTCCTTAGTGACCCAGGGTCATTTTGGACAAATCAGGTCGGGTTGCCTGGTGGCTATAAATAGCCCACCCCCTACAACCATGAACGGTTGGCTGCTCAGAGTTAGTGTACGGCTTTTGTCGTTTGATAGCAACCCACCTCGAAGCCTTTGATAGAGAATTCCTTGCGAGGACAAAGCCCTAAACACCCAGAGCCAAAGAGTGTTAGGCATCACTTAAGTCTTCCTGTCTGTGTGATCTGAAGACTTGTTACACTTGAGGACTGTGAATCCTCCAGCCGGTTAGGTGTCGCGTTCTAAGCATCCAAGAGTCATTGTGGATCGTCGGTGAACGATGTCTGTGAAGGTTTGGAAGTCTACCTTGAAGACTTACCAGAGTGATTGGGTGAGGACTGGGTGTCCTTAGCTCAAGGGGAATAAGGTGAAGATGCGGTCTTTTGAGTAGAATCTCAGCCTCCCTAACCACACGTATAGTTGTCACAGCAACTGGAACTGGTCCAACAAATCATTCTCTTCAACGAGCCACTGGTTCTATTCTTCCCATCTCTTTATTTGCAGATTGGTCCTTGTGAAGTCATTGCCTGTTTGCATTGTCTATTTGTCTTCACTTTGTGACTACTTGTTCCATTTGGCTTCGTACTATCATCCATCCTGATCTATACTGCCTAGCTGCTATTAGTCTTTGTGCTTTCATCTCATTGAATACTTGACTATGGCTTGCTTAGTGTAGTCTACCTTCCGCTGCATGGTAATAGGTTTGTTTCTATCGTTTGTCTTCCGAACTTCCATGTTTTGAAGACATTCATTAAAATAGCCTATTCACCCCCCTCTAGTCGATCACTAGCACTTTCAGCGGCGGCGTCCTGGTTCCGAAAGAGAGAGAGAGATGTGAGAGGAGGGAGCCGCAGGGAGAGATGGAGGGCTCATCTGCTGAGTGCACTGGTGATGTGGATGGCTGGACGGAGGCAGGGACGCGGGGCTCCGGACAGGCGAAGCCCTCCCGCTCGAGGGGCTGCGGTGGCTGCTGCAGGTCAAGGAGGGCCAAGGGGAGCTCCTCGCTTGGGCGTCGGGCGAGCACGGGGATGGAGGTGACCGTCTCCAACCTCGGAGATGACGAAGCGGATGGGAACGTCGGGGTGAGGTGCGAGGCGACGAGCAGGCCCGGTGGCAGAGATACATGGGCGGCCTTGGGTGGTCTGCATGGGGATATGAGGGGAAGGCAGCGGCGATGAGAGGATGATGCTCCTGCTGTTTTCCGTGACTGGAGTTGGAGATGGGGTGGAGCGGCGCTAGTCTCCGGCGAGGCCGGTCCAACGAGGCACGACGGGCGAAGGCGGGGTGCACAGGAGGAGCAAGACGCGTGGTTGGGGATCGATGGATTTGAAGATTATGGTGGTGGCTGACTAGTGAATCGGGAGGAGGCTGCGGGAGTGGATCGAGGGGAAGCTTCGACTGCTGGTTGGGACATTGGGGAAACGATGGAGGTAGGTGGGTGGATTGGGAGGGATCCCGAGGACGATTTGGAAGGTGGCGGCGGAGGGACAAGACACCTAGATTTTAGGGTTTGGTTGATTTGGTAGGTAGTGGTCTTATATATAAAGCAAGAGGATTTGTGAGAGGGGCATTTGGTCCCTCCGATTTTAATCGGACGGTCCCAGATAAAAAGGCTAGGGCATCCAAACAAAGAATCGAAGACATTTGAGGGATGTTTGGGGATGATCGGGACCCGACGGTGACGACTGCCCGGGTCGGGTCCGGGACAGCTTTCGGACACACGCGCGAGGAGGGCCGCAGGCTGACGAGAGAGGTTAGATTAGGCCTGGTGGTAGGTAGTGAAATGTGAAGACAGTCTAGGGAGGAAAGAGAGGGAAAACCCGGCAACAGTTTTCGGAGACCGAAAACGTCCGACGATTAGACCGACTATATTGTCGCTATAGTTATCCGTTGGGGCGTCAAACAGACGCCGAATGCGATGAAACTTGGCAGGCGGCCTATCTACACTATAACAACACCACATGCCAAATTTCAACCCATTCCGAGAACATTTTCCGGCCACTTATAAAATAATATTTTGGACGTGCCGCGGCCGTGTGCAAGTGTGTCTTGGCTCAGAACGGACAACAGACGGAACTGCGGGAACCCGGACGAATGCAAGTTTTGAAAACATGATGATGCAATGCACACGATGACATGATGAAATGCAACACGCAAGCAAAAGACATGGCAACATCGGCGAATAACTAGAAGACACCTGGCGCATCGGATTCGGGGCATCATAGTGTCATGGCAGTAGATCGGTTTTGTCGGAACGCCGTTGGTCCACCCGAATGGGAGTGCGAGGCCATGGGTTCCGTAGTGTGGGTACAATGTACTAACCTCTACAGAGTGTATATTAAATCTATCAATAGCCGTGCTCGCGGATAAGGGCCCAGTTCATGTAGGTCACACTATGAGTCAACAGTAATAATAATAATGTGCTTAATAATAACACCGGCTCGATGATGAGATAAGTTGGTTGTGATCGCCGGAAAGATCACCGTTTGAGACCAAGTGTTGGTCATGGTTGTGATCGCCAGAATGATCACTGTGGTATCGAGGATACCGAGCTGTTGGATATTTGTGATGTGGTGTGAGAATCGTGGGTAAGGATCAAGCTCCTTGTGTTCATTTGATGACTACTACGATATTGTTTATACCAAGCTTGATTTGATCCTGAGATGATCGTGTAATGTCCGAGGTTGGTAAGTGATGCATGTGATGGTTACGAGGTAACCCGAGCATAATAAATGGTGCATATCATGTCATCATGCTAGTATCATCAGATTTATGTGTTCATGCCATGATCATATTGCTCTAGCAGTATTATGTTCATGTTGTTCTTGCCATGTTTTTCTGATGATCTCATGATAAGTCCTGATTAACCTATAATGGCCATGCTGTTGTTTGTCTTGAATGCTTCTGGTTATTGTGAGCTTGCAAGTACATTCAATGTACTGACCTGGCGTGTCATGCCAGTTTGCGGGGCGTACCTGGATTGCTTACTTGTTTGGTGTTGTTCCTGTGTTCGCGAGCTAGGATAAACGTTCCAGCCAGAGTCCCTGTGGATTGGAGTCCATCATCGCCGTTCGTTGTTCCGCTGCCAGTAGTTTTTCCGCTGCTTCAAGTTGTTATGCTGCTTGTATAGAGCAATCGTGGTTGGCGTAGTGTCACCGTGCCGATGTTATTCATTGTAATATTGGAACCCTTGTATTCATATTCGTGTTGTAATAGAGAGCTGGTTTGTTCTATACTAAGCTGTGTCGTATTCCAGAAGACTTCACCTCGACCTCTGGGCTGGAATACGGGGTGTTCCGGTTTTCTCTAAGCCGGGGTGCCACAGAGGTATCTCGCGGCCTACTCGGTAATACAACATCCCATTGAGCTTGCAAGCAATGTGACTAAGTAGTCATGGGATCTTGTATTACAGAATGAGTAAAGAGACTTTCCGGTAACGAGATTGAACTAGGTATGGAGATAACGATGATCGAATCTCTGGCAAGTAACATTTCGCCGGACAAAGGGAATTGTATACGGGATTAACTGAATCCTTGACATCGTGGTTCAACCGATAAATATCTTCGTGGAATATGTAGGAATCAATATGGGCATCCAGGTCCCGCTATTGGTTATTGACCGGAGAGGAGTCTCGATCATATCTACATGATTCTCGAACCCATAGGGTCACACCATTAAAGTTCGGTAGCGCTAGGGTAGTATTGAGTTATTAATAGTGGAAAGTTCGAGGGTTGTTAGGAGTCCCGGATGGGATCCGGGACATCATGAGGAGCACCAAAATAGTCCGGAGGTAAAGATTCATATATGGAAAGTTGTTATTGGGGTTCTGGAAAAAGTTTGAGTTTTTTTCGATATTGTACCGGGAAGGTTCTAGAAGGTTCTGGAGTGGGGCCCGCCTACATGGGGACCCACATGAACGTGGGTAGTGGGGAAATTCCCCAAAACCCTAGTCTAGGCACACCAACATCATCCCTTAAAAGGAATAGTATCATATCCCAAGGGGATAAGATTAGGAACTCTAAAAAGTGGGGATAGCGATCGGTGGGGAAGGAAAGGTGGGATTTCCTTCCTGCCCCTATGGACAACGACCCTAGGGCCTTGGAGAGCAAGTCACCAGCCCCCTCCACTCCTATATAAAGGTGGGGAGGCGTTGGGGGCAGCCACCCATCGACCTTTGCCTATTACCTCTCCCAACTCCTCCCACGTTTCACCGGTACGCTCTTGGCGAAGCCCAGCCGGAATTCCGTTGCCACCACTATCACCATACCGTCGGTTTTGTCCCGATATCATCTACTCCCTCTCTCTCGCTTGCTGGATCAAGAAGAAGAGTACGCCACTGGGGAGTCCTGGATTAGGGGGTCTCCGGACAACCGGACTATATCCTTTGGTCGGACTGCTAGACTATGAAGATACAAGATTGAAGACTTCGTCTCGTGTCCGGATGGGACTCTCCTTGGTGTGGAAGGCAAGCTAGGCAATACGGATATGTAGATCTCCTCCCATGTAACCGACTCTGTGTAACCCTAGCCCCCTCCGGTGTCTATATAAACTAGAGGGTTTAGTCTGTAGGACAAGATACAATCATACCATAGGCTAGCTTCTAGGGTTTAGCCTCTACGATCTCGTGGTAGATCAACTCTTGTAATACTCATATCATCAAGAACAATCAAGCAGGACGTAGGGTATTACCTCCATCAAGAGGGCCCAAACCTGGGTAAACATCGTCTCCCCTGCCTCATGTTAGCATCCGCCTTAGACGCACAGTTCGGGACCCCCTACCCGAGATCCGCTGGTTTTGACACCGACATTGGTGCTTTCATTGATAGTTCCACTATGTCGTCACCGTAACGCTCGATGGCTCCTTCGATCATCGGTAGCGATGCGATCCAGGGTGAGGTTTTCCTGCCCGGACAGATCTTTGTATTCGGCGGCTTCGCACTATGGGCCAATTCGCTTGGCCATTTGGAGCAGATGGAGAGCTACGCCCCTGGCCATGAGGTCAGATTCGGAAACCTAAACTACACTACCGACATCCGCGGAGACTTGATCTTCGACGGATTCAAGCCCGTCTCAGGTGCGCCACACAGTCACGACGAGCACGACGTAACTCTACCGTTGGACAGTGTTCGGGAGATCGCATCTGCAACTAATACGGCCTTCAATCCGGAGCAAATTGCGCCATCCAAGGACGGAGGGATAGACCCCACCATGGAGGCCGCACTCTCAGTGGCGATGGAGCCGGATACTGACTTCACCCCTTACGAGAGCCGTGTCGCCGAACCACTAGATTCGTCTCCGGCCACGGACTCCAAGCCGCCTGCATCCATGCCTATCGAATCCGACTGGGCACCGATCATGGAGTTCACCTCCGCGGATATCTTTCAGCACTCGCCTTTCAGCGATGTGCTAAATTCATTAAGTTCTCTCTCCTTGTCAGGAGAACCTTGGCCAAACTATGTCCGGCTATAATGGGATGTGGACGACGAAGAAATTCGCTGCCCACCCACCACCCACTTAGTAGCCACTGTTGACGACTTAACCGACATGCTCAACTTCGACTCCGAAGACATCGACGGCGTGGACGAAGATGCAAGAGACGAACAAGATCCAGCGCCCACAGGGCATCAGACAGCCACTTCATCACATGACATATACATGGTGGATACACCCAAAGAAGGCAATGGCGAAGAGATAGTGGAGGATGGCCCCTCCAAGAAGAAACCCAAGCGCCGATGTCAGCAGCGCCGCTCTAATTCCCGCCATAGCAAAAAGAGCGATAACAGCGCAAGAGAAAATAACACTCCAGTCGACTCCAGAGGAAACGATGACCACATTGCCCCGGCGGCAGAGCACGATGAAGCTGCAAGCGGCGAACATAGTACGGATCCGACATCCGAGCACGACGACGTCGAGGATAAACCTCATCAAACCCCCTCTGGGGAGGAAAACAGTCCGGACGAAGATGCACACATCATCCCAGAAACGCACTTAGAGCAAGAGAACCTCCGCAGAAGGCTTATTGCCACAGCGAGCAGTCTGAAGAAGCAGAACCAAAGGCTTAAGGCCGCACAAAATACGCTCAACAACAGGTGGAACAAAGTGCTCGACAACAAAGCAAAGTATGGTGGAAGTTACCACACAAAGAGCTATCCAAAGCACAAGCTATTACCTGAATTCGACGATGGGGCCTTAGAGCCCACACAGCCAAAAAATGAAACGGCCAACCGGCCGGATCCACCACCTTGTGAATGCGATAGAGCGGCTAACAAAGTCGCGCATAAGTCAACACACGATCTACTGGAGGACTTGCGCCAAAAATCCGGTACGACCAGATCCATCTATGGATCTAGGAAGCGCGCACCGGTACAAAATCAAAACCAAATACTACGACCGTCCGAACGCCATGGCACATCCCAATACAGGGGTGCCGCACACCCCCTATGTTTCACCGATGAGGTGCTGGACCACGAATTCCCAGAAGGATTCAAACCAGTGAACATAGAGGCGTACGACGGGACCACAGACCCTGGGGTCTAGATTGAGGACTTTATCCTCCATATCCACATGGCTCGCGGAGACGATCTCCATGCCATTAAATACTTGCCCCTCAAGCTTAAAGGACCAGCTCGGCACTGTATGAAAAGCCTCCCCGAAAACACAATAGGATGTTGGGAGGAGCTCGAGGATGCTTTTCGGGCTAATTTTCAAGGGACCTACGTCCGACTTCCGGATGCAGACGATTAAGTCATATAATTCAACAGTCCGGAGAGTCCGCCCGAAAGCTTTGGAACAGGTTTCTCACCAAGAAGAACCAAATCATCGACTGTTCAGACGCCGAAGCCTTAGCAGCTTTGAAACACAGCGTCCGAGACGAATGGCTCGCCAGACACCTCGGCCAAGAAAAACCGAGAACAATGGCAGACCTAACAAGCCTCACGACCCGCTTTTGCGCGGGCAAAGACAGCTGGTTAGCCCGCAGTAGCACCAGCGACCCAAGCACATCCAAAGTCAGGGATGGCAATGGAAAACCACAACGCAATAAAAGCAAGGGTCGAAATAAAGAAGATAGCCCAGATAATACGGCGGTAAACGCCAGATTCAAGGGCTCTCGACCAGGTCAGCAGAAAAAGCCTTTCAAAGGCAGCCGAGACGGAGCGTCTGGCCTAAACAAGATTCTTGACAAACTATGTCAGATTCATGGCACCCCGATAAACCTGCAAATCACACCCACAGAGAATGTTGGGTCTTTAAGCAGGCCGGTAAGCTAAACGCCGAACACAAGGGGGGAGACACCAAGCGAAGATGATGACGAGCCTTGCCAGCAAAGCGCTGGAGGACAGAAAAAAATTCCCACCAGAGGTTAAAACAGTAAACATGATACATGTGACGAAGAGGAGAAGCAAACATGCACTCGGAGACACACGCGCCATAGAGCCCGTCACCCCTAGGTTCAACCCCTAGTTGGCCTGCCCGATCACTTTTGATCGCGGGGATCACACGACAAGCATCCGACATGAAGGATTGGCTGCCTTGGTGTTAGACCCAATAATAAACGGATACCATGTCACATGAGTCCTTATGGACGACGACAGTGGTCTAAATCTGATATATCAGGAAATAGTCCGCAAAATGGGGATAGACCCGACAAAAATAAGCCACCGTACTACTACCTTCAAGGGAGTAATACCAATCCTAGAGGCCCGCTGCACGGGCTCTCTATTACTAGAGGTTGTATTCGGTTCTTCCGACAACTTCCGAAGCGAAAGGTTAACTTTCTACATCGCTCCATTGCGAAGTGGCTATCAGGCACTACTCGGAAGAGTGACTTTCACTCGTTTTAATGCAATACCGCATTACGCTTCTCTCGAGATTAAGATGCCCGGTCCACGTGGCACCATCACAATTAGCGGAAATACTGAGCGTTCTCTATGCGCGGAAGAATGTGCGGCAGCTTTAGCCGCCGAGCACTAGACGGCCTCACCAACCAGAAAAAATGATAGGTCATCAAGACCACGGACACGGTTAGACGAGTCCGGTGCACCACTACATATACATGAGATTGGTTTGATGATTAAACCCTCCTAGACGGTACCAGGGGCATCCCGTGTGTAATCAGGGCTAGTCCAGCTCAACTTGACTTATCTTGAATTTTAATGGTATATTGATAATAACCAATTTTCTGGCACGACAACTTTCACCTAAGTTCTTCTCTTTTACAGATGACAGTCGTGCTACACCCGTCCAGGACACGGCACAATGGAGACACAGGCGCAGACGTGCAGCAGGGACCCGCTCAAAGGTTTCTTTTCAGATTAAGTCCCTACGTAAACCTTTTTTACTGTCTCTTGTTGTTCACATCCTCCGGAGACTCAATACAACCGAGAAGGATCCTGACGTTATTGGCATGTGGCCACGTCAGGATATTGCACGTACCTGGACACCCAGGGTTTATTATTAAGGGCATTGTTCAGCCTGGCATATGTTATAAAGACCGAATACCTTAGGGAGTGTTCGGCATCGCGAGTTTGGCCTTACATGCATCAGCTCCGAATCATGTCTTTGGTCAAATGTTGGGTTTGCCCGGCTCCCATGTTTTGGTACCTTACGTTCCGCTATATCGGCTAAGGTAGCACTGGGAGAACTGATGCGATTGTGCCCTGGTTCATCCGGATGAGCACCTTAGTAGAGAAAGCCGAAAACTGACTGTCATGATATAGCGCGAGACTGGTCAACCACTCGATGACTCAGCAGAATCTTCGGGATTCCTCCGCATTAATGAAGGGTCGTTTCCCGGTCATATACGTACGTGCCCCGTATTCGGACGAGCACAGAAGTACCAGGGGCTATATAGTAGCCCCACCGTCAAACTCCTATGGCTATGTGAAAGTGTTACAACAATATAGTCCGATTGCCTTGTTCACTGCGCTACCACCTACTTAATGGACCAAGACGTCGGATCAAGTGTGAATACACCTTTTTTGCGAACACCCCCACATTATATGCGTGGGGGCGGAAGCTGACGACTGCAAACTTTCAGGTTATATACATATATACATAAACGGCCGCATAGGAGGCATCATAATACTTTCAGGCGAAAGTATAAACACAGCCTTGGTAACTCAATAAAACATTGTTTTTACAATGGGAGTACATGTCACTAGAACATAATATTCTTCAAGAACTGAGCCTCTATCGAACGAGCGCCTTCAAGAACTTCTTCAAAGTAGTGCTCGGCAGCCACTCGTCCACGGCCGAACCCTGTGTTGCAATAGTGGTGGCCTCCATCTCTGCCCGGTATGTCTTGACACGGGCAAAGGCCATCCGCGCACCCTCTATGCACGTTGACCTCTTCATAGCATCGATGTGCGGCACAACACCAAGGAATTGTTGCACTAAACTAAAGTAACTATTCGGCCTTGGCCCTCCCGGCCACAGATGATCCACAACGGACCTCATGGCAAGTCCGGACAACCTATGGAGCTCGGCCCACTCGGCAATTCGCTCATTCAACAACAGCGGACGCACTGGAGCATGGAACTGTGACCAGAACATCTTTTCCACTTCGCGATCTTTTCGATCCTCGAAGTACTTGGCCGCATCAGCAACACTTGCCGCAAAATCCACGTAGGCGTCCGCAGAACTCCATAGTTGATCAAGAGGAGCATACTTCGCATTTTCGAACTTAGTCCGCAACAAGAAGGGCTTCCCAGCCACGATATCCGCAGCTTGATGCAGCTCCTCCTTCGTCGCTCTGATTTTGGAGCGGGCTTCCTTGGCTGCTACCATGGCCTTCTCCAGGTCCGTCGCCCTCGCTCGGCTTTCTTTTTCAAGAAGCTGGTAATGGTCAGCGGCATCTTTCAAGTCAACGGCCATCTTGGCTATTCTTTCCTTGCTCTGGCAATGTGTGGCCTGTTCGGCCCTCAACTCTTCAACCACCTTTAGAGCGGCCGCATTGCTATTCCTTGCTTGTTCCTTGGCTCGGGCAAGCTCCGCACGAAGGGTCCCCATGGTGGTAGCTCCATCTGCAGCCACAATATATTAAAGATATTGGCATCATGCTCCTCTTACTATGTGTTGATCACCAGAAAAATCACTTACCCTGTGCCTCGTCAAGACGCTTGTTGACAAGCACGATGTCGACATCTGCCAAATCAAGTTGCCGCTTTAGCTCGGCAAACCCATCAGTCCGGCTAGGAACCGGAGCTTCAACCACCTGCACATAAAGGCAGTCTAGTTATTACCTGGGACTATGATCCTCTGTTTGCCGCTGTATTCGACGACAACCAGAGTCTCAGGGGCTACTATCTACATAGGGCACACCTAATGTGTGCGGTACTGTCAAAAACATACACTATTTCACGTACCTCAAAGCCTTTCAGCAGACTCATAAAAGCTTCATGCAATCCGCTTTCAGCGGATGAAATCCTTTCAATTACCGTACCCATTAGTGCCCGACCGCACACTCTACGGTGGCCGCTTGCTCCAGAAGATTCTTTAGTGCGTCCGATCGCACACTCTACGGTTCCCTTTAGGAGCCGAATACTAAGGACTCCGAGTAGCCAAAGGATTACCCTCTGGCCTTGGTGGATCAGGAGAGACCCTCCGCGACGACACTTCAGGGTCGCCCGCCTCATGAGGCGGGGTAGCAGGGGGAGGCGTTTCGCTCTCCATCATCTTTGGAAGAAGATCCCTCGAAGACGAACTCTGTCGAGAAGGGCTACCAACCGAACTACAAGATATAAGCTTCGGTTATTGTCTCCAGAAGTAAGGTAGGACACGTTCACTATTAAAATACCTTTTGATTACTTACAGCTCGGTAGAGGGCTGATCCCCGTGCGGACATTGTGTGGCCAGAATACCCTCCGAGGCAGGACCCTCTGGTGAAGATTTCTTCTCCCATTTGGAAACCTTGGTTTCCGGATCCTCAGAGGTGATCCTCTTCCTTCCTCGGGGAGAGGGAATGTCAGATTCTTCTCCTTGGTTATCCTCCCTCGCGGGGGCGCTCATTCCCCCGGTTGGGATGAGTAGCGAGTGAGGCCCGCTTTCTGCCTCTTTATTCCCCCCTTCATATTCCTTTGAGGGCACCTGATGAGGCGCCGCCTCGAGCATTCTGTCCAGTACCGGATTGGCCAAGCCTTCGGGAAGGGGGGCCGAACACCTGATCATCTTCGCCTTTGTTATCCAGTCCTGGTCAAAGAGAAACTTTTTAGATTGATGTCATGATAAATAAAAGGACAGCGTGTTCGGCCATGGGATTACTAACTTGGTTATCAGGGCGGTTGCAGCTCAGACCCGCATCCTCGATGGTGTCCGGACACTCTATTTGGGGTCCGAAGAACAATTTATACATCTCCTTGAGCGTCATGCCAAGGAAGTGCTGAGTAGTTTGCGGTCCTTCCGGGTTGAATTCCCGCAGACGGGGGGGTCGACGTTTGCAAGGCTGGACTCGACGAAATAGCATAACTTGCATTACCATAACCAGGCTGAAATCTCTCTCAAAGAGATCTCGGATGCGGCTCTGCAATATCGGCACATCCTTTGCTGGACCCCACCTCAGACCCCTGCTGATCCATGACGTCAGTTGTGGTGGGGGGGCAAGCGAAAGGCAGGGGCGGCTGCCCATTTGGCACTTCGGGGAGGTGTGATATAAAACCACTCCCGCTGCCACAAACTGGACACCTTTGGGAATGAACCCTATGGCCATGGAGCATCAGCGCTGTTGCTTATTACGGCACCTCCGCACTCTGCGTGTCGCCCCTCGATCATCTTCGGTTTCACAATGAAGGTCTCGAGCCACCAGCCGAAGTGAGGGGTAATGCAGAGGAAGGCCTCACATACGACGATGAACGACGAGATGTGAAGGACGGAATCCAGGGCCGGATTGTGGAAATCCAGCCCATAATAGAACATGAGCCAACTGACAAAGGGATCCAGAGCGAGGCCTAGTCCTCGGAGGAAGTGAGAGATGAACACAACGCTCTCGTTGGGTTCGGGAGTGGGGATGACCTGCCCTCGGGCGGGCAGCCTGTGCAAAATTTTGGCGGTCAGATATCTGGCCTCTCTCAGCTTCTTGATGTCCTCCTCTGTCACAGAGGAAGGCATCCACCGACCATGGAGGTTGGATCCGGACATGGTTGAAGGTCCGAAGCGCCTGACCTTAGCCTGGGCTGTTGGAACTCGAGGCGGGGGAAGGATTCGATTGAGCGCGAGAGGAAAAAGGATAGCTCTTGGCCTCTTTGTAAAGAGGGTGAATGTCAAGCGTCCTCCTCTCAGCCATTTTGGACTCGCCTAAAATCGAAGAGTCATACCAACGGGCACGAGTGGGTTACCCACGTCCGTATTGATGAGAATCCGGTAATAAGGGGGACATGATCTCTGCTTCGAAAAGACGTGTCAAGAAAACCACCTCGCAATATGTGCAGTGCTGGTTGGGGAAAAATGGTTCGGATGATGAACGGGCCATGACTTGACATCGTGCTATCAAAACGCGTTAGCAGATTAGATTTGTGGAAATATTATTCTCTCTACGGTGGTATGTGGAAATTGTTTTGCAGAGCCGAACACTATCCTTGTGTTTAAAATCTTCTATATATGGAGTACTCGGAGGAGGAACCCACCTTGCAATGCCGAAGACAATACTGCGCGTCGGACTCATCGTCATTGAAGCCTGGTTCAGGGGCTACTGAGGGAGTCTTGGATTAGGGTGTCTCCGGACAGCCAGACTATATCCTTTGGCCGGACTATTGGACTATGAAGATACAAGATTGAAGACTTCGTCCCGTGTCCGGATGGGACTCTCCTTGGCGTGGAAGGCAAGCTAGGCAATACGGATATGTAGATCTCCTCCCTTTTAACCGACTCTGTGTAACCCTATCCCCCTCCGGTGTCTATATAAACCAGAGGGTTTAGTCCGTAGGACAAGATACAATCATACCATAGGCTAGCTTCTAGGGTTTAGCCTCTACGATCTTGTGGTAGATCAACTCTTGTAATACTCATATCATCAAGAACAATCAAGCAGGACGTAGGATATTACCTCCATCAAGAGGGCCTGAACCTAGGTAAACATCGTGTCCCCTGCCTCCTATTACCATCCGCCTTAGACTCACAGTTCGGGACCCCCTACCCGAGATCCGTCGGTTTTGACACCGACAGCCGCCGAGCCGCACGTGTGCTAAACTCGGAGGTGTCGTCCGTTCGTCACTTGATCAGTAGTTCGTGGATGGATTGTGATTAGATTGCGAACACATTCGACTACATCAACCGTGTTTCTTAATGCTTCCGCTTAGATGTTCTTCTCCTAGATTGATCTTGGTGAACGTAGGATTTTTTTGCTTCCCATGCAACGTTTCCCAACAGTGGCATCATGAGCTAGGTCTATGCATAGATGACATCATGAGTAGAACACAAAGGAGTTTGTGGGCGTTGATGTTCAGATTGCTTAATTCCTTAGTCTTATATTGATTCAGCGGTATTGTGGGATGAAGCGGCCCAGACCAACTTTACTTGTCCACGTACATGAGACCGGTTCCATCGACTGACATGCAACTTGTTGCATAAAGATAATTGGTAGGTGTCTGTCTCTCCCACCTTAGTTTAATCAGATTCAACAAAGGTGGTCCTTGTAGAAGGCTAAACAGCAACTTGAATATCACTGTTGTGGCTATGCGTACGCAAGAACAGTTCTTACTAGTTACCCATAGCAGCCATGTAAAACACGCAACAACAAAGTAGAAGACGTCTAACTTGTTTTTGCAGGGTATGTTGTGATATGATATGGCCAAAGACATGATGAGATATATTTGATGTATGAGATGATCATGTTTTTTATAGATTATCACGACTTGTATGTCAATGGATACGGCAACCGCCAGGAGCCATAGGGTTGTCTTTAATTATTGTATGACCTGCGTATCAATCATTAAGCGCTATGTGATGCTTTAATTTATCGCTAAGTGGTAGCAATAGTTGTAGAAGCATGGTTGGCGTGACAGCCCCGATGGCGACACGGTGATGGAGATCATGGTCTCATGCTGGTGACGATGGAGATCATGCCAGTGCTTTGAAGATGGAGTTCAAAAGCACAAGCTGATGGCCATATCATGTCACTTATGATTTGCATGTGATGTTAATCCTTTCATGCATCTTATTTTTCTTAGGACGAAGGTAGAATTATAAGGTGATCCCTCACTAAAAATTCAAGATAAAATTATGTTCTCCCCAAGTGTGCACCATTGTGAAAGTTCATTGTTTCGAAGCACCACATGATGATCGGGGGTGATAGACTCTATGTTCGCATACAACGGATGCATGACAGTTTTGCACATGTGGAACACTTGGGTTAAACTTGGAAAACATGGCCTCAGAACACAAGAGACCGAAAGGTCAAACATGAGTTATATAGTAGATATGATCAACATGGAGATGTTCACCACTGAAACCACCTCATCTCACGTGATGATCAGACTTGGGTTGGTCCATTTGGATCATGTTACACTCGGATAACCAGAGGGATGTTGATTTCAGTGGGAGTACTTAGGTAATATGATTAATTGAACTCATTAACTTGAACAATAGTCTAAATTATATTTGCAAATTATGTTGTAGATCAATGGCTCGCGCGGTAGCTCCCCTAAATTTCAATGCATTCCTAGAGAAAGCTACGCTGAAAGATGAAGGAAGCAACTTTGTGGACCAGGCCCATAATCTGAGGATTATCCTCACAGCTGCCCAAAAGTCTTATGTCCTTGATGCACCGCTTGGTGCGCCACCCCCTCCAGCGACTGTTGACATTGTGATCGTCTGGCAGTCATGTTTTAATCACTACTCAATAGTTCAGTGCGCCATGTTGTATGGCTTAGAACCGGGACTTCAAAGGCGTTTTGATGTCATGGAGAATATGAGATGTTCCAGGAGTTGAAGTTTATTTTTGAGAAGAATGCCCAGATCGAGAGGTATGAGACCTCCGATAAGTTATATGCCTGCAAAATGGAGGAGAACAAATTTGTCAGTGAGCACATACTCCAGAATGTCTAGGTATTACAACCGTCTAGTTGAGTTGGGAGTTGAGCTCCTGCCTGAGGCTGTCATTGACAGAGTTCTTCAATCACTACCACCTAGCTACATGATCTTTGTGATGAATTATAACATGCAAGGGATGAACAAGTCAGTCTCCGAGCTGTTTGCGATGCTGAAAGTCGCTGAGTTAGACATACATAAGGAGCATCAAGTGGAAATGGTCAATAAAACCACTACTTTCAAGAAGAGCAAGGGAAAGAAGGGGAACTTCAAAAAGAGTGGAAAAGCAGTTGCTCCTCCCGTGAAGAAACCCAAGGCTGGACCCAAGCCAAAAACTGAGTGCTTCTATTGCAAGGGAACTCACCATTGGAAGAGGAATTGCCCCAAGTATCTGGCCGACAAGAAGGGAGCCAATGTGAACAAAGGTTTATATGATATACATGTTATTGATGTGTATCTTACTAGCTCTCGTTGTAGTGCCTGGGTATTTGATACCTGTTCGGTTGCCCACATTTGCAACTCAAAACAGGAACTACGGAATAGATGAAGGATGGCGAAGGACGAAGTGATGATGCGTGTGGGAAATGGTTCCAAGGTTGATGTGATCACCGTCGGCATGCTCGCTCTTCGGTTACCATCGGGATTAGTGATGAACCTAAATAATAGTTATTTAATGCCTGCATTGAGCATGAACTTTATATCTGGATCTTGTTTAATGAGAGATGGTTACTCATATAAATCAGAGAATGATGCTTGTTCTATTTATATGGGTAATATCTTTTATGGTCATGCACCCATTGTGAGGGGTTTATTCTTATTGAATCTCGATAGTGATGATACACATGTTCATAACACTGATGCCAAAAGATGTAGAGTTGATAATGATAGTACCACTTTCTTGTGGCACTGCCGCTTAGGTCATATTGGTATAAAGTGCATGAAGAAACTCCATGATGATGGACTTATGGAGTCTCTTGATTTTAAATCACTTGACACATACCAACTGTCGGTGTCAAAACCGGCAGATCTCGGGTAGGGGGTCCGGAACTATGCGTCTAAGGCAGATGGTAACAGGAGGCAGGGGACACGATGTTTACCCAGGTTCGGGCCCCCTCGATGGAGGTAATACCCTATGTCCTGCTTGATTGATCTTGATGATATGAGTATTACAAGAGTTGATCTACCACGAGATTGTAGAGGGATTCTCATCAATACGGACATGGGTAACCCAACCGCGCCATCAATTACAGTGCTTGGGGAATAAGCGATTTTACCAGGCAAGTGGGGAGGCGTATCACCTCTTCTGCCCTTATAAAGGGACAAAGATTCCTCCTTTTTACCCACGCCTTCCTCCTCCTCGCTTATCCATTCTCACGCACTCGAGCTCCAGCGCCCAAGCTCGCGTCTATCTTCTCAAACCACTCCAAGCATGTCCGGAGCGGGAGGTAAGTGGATGGTCTCCTCCGTCACGATGGAGCACATCGCAAAGTTATGGGAAGCCGGATATCTGGCCACGGATATCGCGCACCGGCTGCCAGATGCGGGGTAGATCATCCCTACACCCGAACCCCGAGAGAGGGTAGTTTTTCTTACCCACTTCGTCCGCGGACTCGGATTTCCCCTCCACCCATTTGTCCGCGGGCTCATGTTCTACTACGGGCTGGATTTTCATGATCTGGCCCCCAATTTCATCCTCAACATCTCGGCGTTTATCGTCGTGTGCGAGGCCTTCCTCCGCATCAGGCCCCACTTCGGCCTGTGGCTGAAGACCTTCAATGTTAAACCGAAGGTGGTGGTCGGCCAGCAAGTACAGTGCGGAGGCTCCATTGTGGGAAAAATTCCTAACATCACCTGGCTCGAAGGCTCCTATGTGGAGACCATAAGGGGTGGCAATCGGGGTGGTTCTACATCTCCGAGCCGCGCGACACCAACTGGGTGGCGGCCCCCGAATTTTGATTTGGAATCCTCACGCGGCTTACCTCCTAGAAAGAGAAGGGCCTATCCTGGGTTTCTCCGGTAGACCTGACCGGACTCCAGACCTGCATCAGGAACATGATGAGCAAGAAAATCAAGCTCGTCAACATGGTCCAAGTCATGCACTTCCGTCAGATCCTCCCGTGTCAACGACGGGCATTCAATTTGTGGGAGTTCGACACGACGCACAAGGACGTCTGGAAGGTGCTCTTCAAGGGCGCCGAGGTACCTCCTCCCCTTACCGAGGACCGCGGACTCAGCGCAAAGCGCCATGCCAATCCGGTAAGTTTTCATATCTCACGGGATATTTATTTGCCCCAGTTTAATCATGTGTGGGATCTAAGCTTCCACACCATTAACAGGACTGGGTAATGACAGCGGAGCAGCTTGATTGCCCAGCCCCCTGCCTGAAGATTCTGCAGATGCTCTCCTAACGGAGATGCTGGCTCCGGCACCTTACGAGGTGCCGTTGAAGAAGACCAAGAAGAAGGCCACGGGTACCCGAAAGGGTCTCCGGCGCAAGGTTATATCGGACTCATCGTCCGATGACTCCGAAACGCACTCCTCCCACAAAAACGAGGAGGAGGAGGAGGAGGAAAGCTCTCCTCCCACCCAGGGGAGACAAGAAAAGGAAGGCCGACCCAACCGGGGAGGCCGAAGGGTCCAAGAAGGGAAGGACCCTCCTTCCGGACTGCTCCATGATGGCCACCTACAGTGGCGACGAGAGGTTACCCAGGGTGAAGCCCCTGGCGAAGTCGTAAGTATCCGGAAACCATAGTAATTCATGGTATGTTTTATTGCACTGTTTCTCATTACGCCGCATATGATTATGCAATCCGTCCCGAGCTCATCTCGACGTAGATTCGTCGGACGGTTCATTGGACTCTTCGGATATGAATAGTGATTTACCTCCGACCGCCTCCACCCCTTGCCCTACGGAGAACGTCGAGGTATTGTCTCGAAAGGCACCGAGCCGGGGGGAGGTAGTCCTGGGGGTGCCTCGAGGCGACCTTCCGGACCCTAGGCGCAAAGGGAGCAAGACTCCCATGGGCTCCAAGTTCGGCCCCCAGTCGAATACTACCCCGGATCCTTCGGTGGTTCCGGCCTCCGGCGGGCGATCCCCCGTTAAGGGGGGCAAGCCGCCCGTGCCGGTGTCCTCTGTCCATCCAGAGGCACCGGACAACTTGCTGGAAGCGCTTCAAAGCGCTTCCATCGACGAAGAGCACTACACTATCATGAGTGCGGTGATCGAGAAAGTTTAGCCCGCCAAAAAACGGAGTGACCGAAGCTTGCACCAGCCTCCTAACAGGCTTTGAGGTAAGCAATCAAAATATAAGAAAATATTACCTCATAGACAGTAGCCCCTGATGCTCTGTTCGGCGTTCGCGACGAAAGGCCGAATAGAGGATCAAATGATGACTCGGGAGTCTAATCAGAATATGTCTATGTGTATGTGCAGGCTTCACTGCTGGCCGCTGCCGCACGTACTGCGGAGGTCTCTACACTGAAGTAGGACCTGGAGCGGTCCGAGGACGAGCTCGGCCTTACCAAGAGGCAGCTCGAGGAGTGTAAAGGTAAGAAATACCTTGTCTATATATTTAAAAAGAAGTTTGGGTGTAAAGTAATAGGATCATCATGAATTTGCCAGGGGCCACGACCGAAGTGGCGACCCTAAAGAAAGCGTTGTCCGAGGCCGAAGACAAAGCGGCCAAGGAGCGCATTGAGCGGGAAAAGCAAGAAGCCCCGGGTAGGCGAGGTGCAGCAAGAGCTCGAGGCACTCGCCAAAAAATACGAGTCCTTCGAGCTTGACTCTAAGACGCGAGAGTCTGAGGTTGCGAAGGCGCTCGAAAGCACCCGGAGCGCCAAGGCTGAAGCCCACAAGGCCCTCCTGGAGGTTGATGCGGTGAAGAAGATAGCAGCGGTTAAGGCATTCATTATGCAAAGCAAGCATGTGAAGGAAACTTTCCTTTTACTTACCCGAGTTCGGAGCTCTCCAGGAGCGTTCACAGATCTTCCCCGCAGTGTACTAGATGCCGCGGAGTTTTACCGAGATGAGGAGGGGAGCTCAACGGAAAACCTGATCTGGTCTCAGTATACTGGGACCAAAGACCCAATGCCCTTGAGCGACCAGCTGAACCAATTCGTCGAGCTTCACAAGGCGGCTGAACAGGCCATGAAGGGTCTGATAGTTCGGATGTGGCCTGGCGAGCCCCTGTCTGGCAGCTATTTCGGTCTCGTGAGGCGGCTTGTGGATGCCTGCCCATGGCTTGAAGTCATAAAGCGGTCCGTCTACATTGAGGATGCGCGCAGGGCTTTTGCCCGGGCGAAGGTGCCCTGGGCGAAGCAGGACGCTGTGAAGCTGGTGAAGGAGGGGACGCCGGAGGGCAAGGAGCATCGCTGCCCCGAAAGGTATTATGACAGTGTCCTGAAGGGTTCCCGCCTTGTGGCGGATGAATGTGCCAGAGATGTAATTTTTAAATGAACATGCTCATGTGATCCCGTAATGTGAAACGAGTTCATTTGCGCTATGCAATGCTTTTTTTAATTTAAAATATTACGTTCTGTGCGGCCGTTTATAAAATCTGAGAGTTGGCCAGTCGTCGGCTTCTGCCCCCATGTAACTAGTACTGGGGTGTTCGGGATAAACCTGAGCACTCTTTATCCCAATTTTGGGTCCTTCGAGGGAGGTGTTCAGCACAACGAACCAAGCAATCGGAATATAAGGCTTTATCACTCTCACTTAGCCATAGAAGTCTACAATTTTAAATTTTGGCGAAGCCCCTAGTATTCGGAAGGCCGAATTTGGGGCGCTATACATGCCTTAAGTCGGGCAAGGCCGACTCCTCGCCCGAAGCGGAAAAAGTCTTTAAGGACTTGAGACCTCTCGAACAGCGACCAGCTCTCGCCTTATCATGACAGTCAGTTTTCGGCTTTCTCTACTAAGGTGCTCGTCCGGAAGAACCGGGACACAATCGCAGTAGTTCTCCAAGCGCTACCTTAGCCGATATAGAGGAACGTAAGGTACCAAAGCATGGGAGCCGGGCAAACCTAACTATTGACCCAAGACATGATTCGGAGCTGATGCATATAATGCTATAAGTTCGGCATGTCGCATTGTCGAAAGTGTTCGAGCTTCTCACACCGTATTATGGAGTAAACGAAAAGCCCCTGGCGTACTGACCATACCAGAATGTACGTGTGCAAGTTGTCATAAATGAACATATAAGAAAAATGGGATGAATAATGCAATAATAGACTAATGCTATGAATTGTTATTTAAATAATACGTCGAAGCGTACTGATACAAGTAGTGCAATAAGAAGAAAATAGGACTATTTGACATGTCCTATCCAAGGGCAAGCTGCGTATGGATAGTAGAAAGCGGGTATATCGATTATTATTAGAGACCACCTAGGGGTTCCCGTGTACATCTTAGCTTCTTGCCTCCTTGGTTGTTCCTTCCCGTAATGTGTCCGACAATCGTACTGCCGGAAAGGGCTTTCAGAGAGTTAGATCCTAAACGAGAAGAAGAAAAATGATAAAGGTATACAGCCCCCGCCTATGCCCATGGTATTTTTAGTGCGTAATTATGTACGCGCGGCATGGATTTCGTTGCTTGACTGGGACTGGGACGGGGGCCGAATTGCTAGGCGAGCTCTGAACGTGCCAGGCGATCCTGTTGCAATTTACTCCGGACTTGCTTGACGGTGTCCGTGGGCTGTATCGCCGAATTGGTGGTTTGCCTTAAAAGGCTGCTTTGTGCTTCTACTACGAGGGCTGTAGTGTGCTCTTCCGTGCGGAGCGAGCGTTCTATGTTTCCATTGACTGTTATGACCCCCCTAGGTCCTGGCATCTTGAGCTTGAGGTATGCCTAATGCGGTACCGCATTGAATTTTGCAAATGCGGTTCGCCCAAGCAGTGCGTGGTAGCCGCTGCGGAACGGGACGATATCGAAGATTAACTCCTCGCTTCGGAAGTTGTCCGGAGATCCGAAGACCACTTCCAGTGTGATTGAGCCCGTGCAATGGGCCTCTACACCTGGGATGACGCCCTTAAAGGTGGTTTTGGTGGTTTTGATCCTTGAGGGATCTATACCCATTTTGCGCACTGTATCCTGATAGAGCAGGTTCAGGCTACTGCCGCGGTCCATAAGGACTCGAGTGAGGTGAAACCCGTCGATGATGGGGTCTAGGACCAGTGCGGCGGATCCGCCATGACGGATACTAGTGGGGTGGTCCCTGCGATCAAAGGTGCTTGGACAAGCGGACCATGGGTTGAACTTTGGGGCGACGGGCTCCCACTACTAGGGAAAAGGCTCGCAGCAGCGCGGGTTTTAGGTGTATCAGTAGCGCAGGGACCGGCGCTACTAATAAGGCGCTACAGATAACACGTAGCAGTAGCGCGTGCTCACCAGCGCTACTGCTACACAAGTGTGGCAGTAGCGCGCTTAATGGAAGCTCGCTACTGCTAATAGCTATAGCGCGCTTCTCTTATGCGCGCTACTGTTACTACCGCGCTGCTGCTAACTTTTCTCCACTCACTACTGCTAATTTTAGTAGTTTTTTGTTTTTTCGGCATATTTGTTTTGTATTTGAACAGGCTTTATAGAAGAATCTTTAGCCCATACAAATGTCATCATGATACACATACAAATGCCTGCGAGACCACAAATGTAACCATAGCATATACATACAAATAGTCTCATCATAATCATCATCCAACACAAAGTGGTATCTTGTCATCATCTCGAAAATAGCGATACATGCAAGTCTCGAATACTTGCAACTACAACGTCATCCATCTAAACAAAGGTATACGCGAGAAGATCTATCACTATGAGTGAGAGCGGAACTATGCAGTACATGAGGTGGCGGTTACGAGTCCTCTTTCGCGCTAGCGTGAACCTCAAGTAACTAGCTTCTCCTTCTTGTCTGCTTTTGAAGCCTTTATGCCTGGCGCCCGAGAACCCATTCACTTGCGCCTGACACTTATGCCACTCGTTGTACACCCCCAGAACCTTCCCTTTGTACACGACATAGCACTTCCATCTCGCCATCAAGAAACTAGGTACCTGTTAGAGATCCATGTTCATGAAGAGGATGTACAATCATATATATGCAACAAAATATACTAGAGAAACACCGAAAAAGAAAGGGTTAGCAACTAGATGCAACATACAGTACGCAAATTAATTAACTAGAGGTACGCAGGTCATTGTACGCAAACTAACAAAGTAGCGTTACGCAAGTTCGGCAGGGACCGTGGACATCACAAAGTTTCATCGCTACAAAAAGTATACAAGTTCAACCAACACATATCATCATCATCGGCATCATAAATCACTAGAAGTTCCAACCTTCCATATCATCGAGGATGGACCCTGGCTTCTTGAACGGTGTGAGGTCTAGACGATGCATGCCTATGCGAGTTCGGACGTCAGCTCGCGATATAGAGCCGTGATGGAACATCCCCTTCTCATCGACGCCTTCTTTCATGATGATCGTCGCAATGTCGCTTTGGATGCGAAAGAAGTCATCTCTAAGTTTATAATCCGCTTCTCCATGAGATTCTAGCCACTTGTGGATATGATCATAATTTCTGCTTCTCATGCGAAGCTTTTGGTGATCCTTGTTGAACTGAATCATGAGATGGACGATGTAGAATCCATCCTTCTTGCTTGGTTTTGGGACATGGATACAGGAGAAGTTAGTTTTATGCGCGAAACCCATCTTCTTGTTCCTTTGTTTCCTGATCTGCATGTGGCCACCTCTAATGCTGAAGCCTTGGAGAGCATCATCTAGAATATTCATTATGTGGGTGTAGTCTTTTTTCTCATAGTCTCTGGAAGGGTCAAAATACACAGCATGGGAGACTTGCGGGTAAAGAACGATAAGGATGGCGCTCCCATTGCTGCGGGGAAAAGACACCTCCAATTATTCCCCATATGAGAGAGAAGGAATGATTGAAATGTACGAAAGGGTTGTCCGGAACAAACTTACTTGGGATGATAAGGCACGAGGACAATTTCCCGGTCCTTATTCTGTACCATGAAGTTTTGGAGGTACTCCCTAGCAGTTTCACGCTCAAAGTCGCTGAGACTCAAGAAAGACTCGTGCATGTAGTACGGATCCGCCACACAGATTTGCGAGACTTCTTCACTCTTCATGACGGATCTCATATGTAGCGCAAAAAGGCGGACGATTGTAAAATCGAGCCGCCCTGTCAGAAACATCTCAAAGATATGGTCAAACCGCAGGAAGAACACCTCCGCGGGCCGTCTGTCAACGTAGCACTTCCCCTCAGGCACACGAGCCGCGTATGTCGGATATCCTGGATCCTTTGAGGCTAGTAGGTTTTCTCGGTCGACAGCACATGGTCGTGTAGTCTCTTGAGATCCCCGGATAGTGCCTCCAGCGGTTTCGGCGGTAGCATCGGCTCGCCCATGAGATGGAACATGGCCGCACCTTTCACGGGTACACGCTCTTCAGAATGCATCATCTGGCTGATTTGTGCTCTGGCTTGTTTGGAGGCAATTATCTTCCCCGATCTGTTCCTCTCCTTTTTCTTGGGCACACCTTCTAGACCCTTCCTTAACCCCTGCCCCAGGGTTCCCGGGCTAAGCACTGTACGACCCCCGGCTAGTTGAGCCTGTGTTGAGGCAACATCTTCAGGTGTGTCCTGTGAGGAATTCATGAAGAGAGACTTTTTGCAATCCTTCCAATGACCTTCCTGCCCGGGCATATCATCCATATCCTCATTAGCATGCTGATAGCCCGATTCGTCATATGGTCGACTCATCATATCTATGTCACAGCCATACGCGTTTGTATTGAGGAAACCCATAGGGTCGACCTCCGTCTCATCATCCATTCTTTGTTCTACAGGACTGATTACATCAACCAGTACTATTGCACCCCCTTCATCACGTCGTCCACCGCTCTCACTCGGCACTACAGGAGTTGGTAATTGCGTAGGCGGGGTGGTGGTCTCCGCACATGCTTGTTGATGTGTGGTTATTGGTGTGCTCTTGGCCGGCTCGAGACGAATAAGATTCTTCGGCCATAGCAGCACCCAACCCTTGCAGTTTCCAATCCGTGGTGGGGTCTCGTCGTCCTCTCCCACGGGATATACCGGAGGAGGCAAATGCTCGTGCCCCGATTTCACACTGGACAAGCTAACCCTGAAGTGCCCAGCGGGGATCAGCTGGTTGTGGAACGTGGGTTGCATGGGGTTCATTATCATCCCCTTTCCCAGATCCACCTTCTGGCCTTTGGTCAAGTAGAGTATGGTGCACGGGGTTTCTTCGCCCTGCAAACACATATGTCTGTGGCGTAAAACATCCGAAAGGCAACGAAAATGGAATATTCTATATATATATGTTGGTGCGACATGTAGTTACCGTGACGGCGTCGAGCTCAGTCAAAGACGAAGGCCCACCTAGCGCACCAGAGACTAAGGACATGCTGCTATGAGCGGGAGCGACCGCGGGAGGAGGCCTGTTTGCGTGAGCAAGTGATGGTGCGGTGTTGTTGTTGTTCATGGAGTTGCTCCCGACGAAACTGGGCATCGAGAAATCATGTACCGTCTTGTCTAGATTTTCCTTCGTCCAGTTGATGATAGGTGGAACCAAGTTAGTAGAGAAATCATTTCTGTAGGCAGTTACAGCTGCATTGACTGCCTGCTATAGCAACTCATTTTTCTCCTCGGCTGTTTTTTCCGCGTCCTCAGCTCTTTTTTCTCGACTGCAAGCTTCACCCTTGCGTCGATGTCCGCCTGACTAAACTTCTTTTTCTGCTTCTTGGCCTCCGGGCCCTCGTTGTAAAACACTTTCCACGTGGCGCCGTCTCCAACGCCGTGCACACGACCATATTGCGGCCGCTGGCCCAAAGGGAGTCCCTTAAGTTCGTTCAAGGCCCGGTTGAGAGGGGTGTCCCCTCATTGTGATTCTTCTTTTGACGTATACTTCATCATCATCGTCATCTTCCCTCATTGGGTTATCGTACTGATCATAGTCTTCCTCATTGGCGACTCCATCCATTCCAATGATGTTCCTTTTGCCTCTCCTCACGACAACACGACTGGGATTGCATGGGTCAGTTATGAAGAAGCATTGTGTCACGTGCTTAGCGTGTACCCATGGCTCGTTTTTGGCGATAGCGTTCACGGTAGCGCTCTTGGCGTCGGGTATAGTCATGGTAGTGAAAATCCGGTTTTCTCTTTTGACATTCTTAGCCCATCTAACACGGAACATCGTCGTGCTGTGCAGTCCAGAGTAGTCAAGCTCCCAGATCTCCTCGACCCTTCCATAAAATCATTCAGTTGCGCCGTTGTCGCTGCCGGTCATGCATTCCATCGTCACCCCTGAGTTCTGATCATCACTATCCATATCTTTGGCCTCCGTGTAGAACGTGTATCCATTGATATCATATGCCTGATAGGTTATGAGGTTGGGCGAGGGGCCATGTGCTAAGGCGTATATGAGCAATCCGTCCTTAGAGCCCTCCTCCGGGGGATTAGCACTAATATGATCTTTGAACCAATGCAGGAAAGTGGAGTTGTGCTCTCTAGTAACTTCGGCGTCCGTCCTGCGTACCCCCCAGTCACGATACTTATTTGCGATAATTTCTTTGTGAAGTGCCACGAAAGGATCTACCTCATCTAGTTGCTGTAGCACTACCAAGTTTGCTCTATCAAAGTCGCTGCGTCGATCTGAGTATGCCACGTGCAGTTCCCTGCGACCGTTGCAGTGACCTTCTCCTTCGAGCCTCCCATCGTGCTTGTTAACGGGCAAACCAACACTAACACCAGGCGGCTGGTCTGCGCCATATAGAAAATTCTCACAGAAAGAGATGCACTCTTGTGTCATGTAGCCCTGGACGATGCATCCATCCGGACGGGACATGTTACGAACGAATCCTTTGATGATCCCATTCATCCTCTCAAACGGCAACATGTTGTGCAGGAATGACGACCCTAGGTCTATTATGTCATCCACAATATGGACACACAGATGCACCATCACGTCAAAGAGCGCGGGCAGGAAGTACATCTCAAGCTCATTCAGTATCACAACGATCTCTTCCTGTAGCCTTCAGAGCTGCTTCACACTGATCGACTTTCGAGAGATGACGTCGAAAAAGTTACAGAGACCAATAAGCGTGTCACGGATGTGCTTGTCCATTATCCCTCTAAGGGCAACAGGTAGTATCTGCGTCATCATCACATGACAGTCATGGGACTTCATCCCGCTGAACCTTTTCTTGTCCGTGTCTAGATATCTGTTTATCTTGCCACAGTAACCGGAGCTAACTTTGAATCCGGTAAGGCACTTAAAGAATTGATCGATCTCAGCCTGACTTAAGGTGAAGCAAGAAGGGGGGCAATAATCCTCTTTCTTTATTTTCTTGCCCTTCTTCTCCCGTGCCTCTGTCTCCGTCTCTGTCTCGTCTGACATTTTATGGGGCGGCATGTGCAGATCTTCCCTGATTTTCAAATCTTGCAAGTCTTTTCTTGCCTTCGGCCCGTCCTTGGTCTTATCCGGCATGTTCATTAGTGTTGCGAGCAAGCTCTCAAGCACATTCTTACAGATATGAATTTGATCAAGGCAATGAGGTGTATCAAGTTTGTGCTAGTAATCCAAGTCCTGGAATACAGACCTCGTCTTCCATACCTTCAGCAGCGGCTCCGGCGCCTTTCTCATCGTCTTTCCCGGCGCGGGGCACTCCTTCCAGTTTTTCAACAGCTCATCGATTTCGGCACCGCTCCGCTTACATGGAGGTCCTCGATGCTCAGCGTGACCATTGAATAGATCTCCACGGTTTCTCCATGGGTCGTCCTATTCGAGCCATCTTGGATGCCCCATGTACACGATTTTGCCAGACCCGCCATCTTTCCTTGACGTTAGCTGCTGAGACGTCGTATCATCCATGCACTGCGTGCATCCGCAATATCCATGCCACACCTGGCTTGCCACATGTCCGTAACCGAGATAGTCCTACACTGTCGTGATCAGCGCGGCTATCATGTTGAAATACTCGCCTTTGCTGGCGTCCCATGTCTTGGCCGGTGTTTTCCATAACGTGTCTAACTCCTCTTGAAGTAGCACTAGACACAAATTAATATTATTTCCTGGTTGTTTCAGCCCTTGAATAAGCATGCTCATGTGAATGTACTTCGATTTCATGCACAACCAGGGGGTTGTACATCCATACAAACACGGGCCATGTGCTATGGTTGGTCACTACTAGGGAAAAGCCTATACACAGAATCTTACCAGCCGCGCGCTTTAAAATCAGGCGCTGCTGCTAAGTAGCAGTAGCGCGGGTTTTTAAACCTCGCTACTACTAAGTTGATAGCAGTAGCGCTGGTTTATAACCCTCGCTACTACTAAGCGGTCTCTACCGTGCCCCCCGGGACATGCCATAGTAGTAGCGCGGGTTTTTAACCCTCGCTACTACTAAGTTGATAGCAGTAGCGCTGGTTTTTACCCCTCGCTACTACTAAGCGGTCTCTACCATGCCCCTGGGCCATGCCATAGTAGTAGCGAGGGGTAAAATCCCTCGCTACTACTAAAGGTCCCATTTTGAAACTCTACCCCCCCCCCTTGTGGATCGCCTTTTTGGTTTTGTAAAAAGCAAAAGAAAATGATAAAAACTTCAAAAATTAAAATCCTTCGAGATGTAGTTATGTTACTACATCTACCAGTTAGGAAAATTTAAAAAATTAAATTTCGACATGTTTTGCAAAAAGTGTAGCGAAAATGTAAAACGACTATAACTTTTGCATACGATGTTAGAAAAAAACGTATAATATATCAAAATGTTTCAAAAATTAAAATCCTTTGAGATGTAGTTATGTTATTACATCTACTAGTTAGGAAAATTTAAAAACTTAAATTTGGACATGTTTTGCAAAAAGTGTAGGGAAAATGTAAAACAGCTATAACTTTTGCATACGATGTCAGAAAAAAAACATATAATATATCAAAATGTTCAGCACGAAAATCCGCATACAATGGTGACCGACTATGGCCTGTTTGCAAATTTTTAGAATCCTCAAATTCTAAAAGGAAAAAAAGTTATGCTCAAATTTCAGTTTTTTGTAATTTTGGTCAAATCTGGTCAAACTGTGGTCAAACTACTTATTCAAGACGTATTAGTGTTACTAAATAATTATTTAAGAATATTAGTGTTACTAGATAATTATTTCAGTTTTTTGGAATTTTGGTCAAATCTGGTCAAACTGTGGTCAAACTTTGGTCAAAATGTGGTCAAACTGCTTATTCAAGAAATATTAGTGTTACTAAATAATTATTGTGGTTTAGAACAATAGTTTTAAACTCAAACAGCGAAATGTGTAACTTCATGCTCAAGCTAAACTCCCGAGGGTTAATAGGATTGACATCTTACTATTGTTAGGAAAACAACAAGTGCAGACTTGGAATCGAGTGAGAATAGAACCCGTTAGTTAAGTGTGCTCAGGCTGGAGTAGTGAGAGGATGGGTGACCATCCGGGAAGTTAGATGATTTGGAATGATGAGGGGTGATTAGAGATTAAATTGAGCAGCGATGAGGGTGATTAGAGATTAGAGGTTAAAATAATTCAGAAATTTGAAAATTCGGGCAAAAAATTCGAAAAAAAAATTCCGCGGGTTAGTAGTAGCGCGGGTTTTTACCCACGCTACTACTAACGGACGTAGTAGTAGCGCGGGTGCGCCTGCGCTACTGCTATACGTTAGCTGTAGCGCCTTATTAGTAGCGCCGGCCCCCGCGCTGCTAATAGGCCCAAAACCCGCGCTACTGCTAGGCTTTTCCCTAGTAGTGGGTGTTTTGGTTGCCAAATGGGTTCATGCCATCGGTACACGCGCCGAGCACGATGTTCCTTGCATCACATTCAAAATACCGATAGAAGCTGTTCAACGCTCTCCACTGGCTTCCATCCTTGACGTGTCTCAGCTTCGGATCATCTCCATCGCTGGGCTTCTTCCTCTCCGTGTGCCAGCGCATTAGCTTTGCTTCCTTGGGATCTACAAAATACCTCTGGAGACGGGGAGTGATCGGTAAGTACCATACCACTTTCTGGGGACATTTCTTCCCGGCCTTCTTGTATCGAGAAGCATTGCACACCGGACAGCTCGTTTTTTCCGCGTACTCCTTCCGATAAATTATGCAATCGTTGATGCATGCATGGTATCTAACGTGTGGCAGATCAGGAGGGCACACGATGTTCTTGGCCTCATCAACACTACTAGGACATAGATTACCCACGGGAAGAACATCCTTTACGTACTTGAGATGCTCATCGAGGCTAGTGTTGGTCTATTTGTTTTTAGCCTTCGTCTTCGGGTGTTGGAGCGTGAAACTCAAGCGGGTCACCTCAAGATTGCAACCATCATACAATGGAGTGTTCGAGTCTACCACCAGTTGCTCCAGCTTAGCCTCCTCTCTAGAAGCAGCACTCTCAGTACTCGTCTCCTTACGAAGCAATGCTTGAACATGAGGGTCCCGCACGATTGAACTTAGTACGGACGAACTCTGCTATGTGGAGTCCATGTCGTTCTCTCCGCCACCATGTCCGGCCCCTTCTCCGCCGCCATTTCCGACCCCTTCTCCGCTGCCATGTCCGGCCCCTTCTCCGCTGCCATGTCCGGCCTCTTCCCCGCTGCCATTATCGATCATCTCTTCATCTTGCCCCGTGTCATCATTGTCTGCCCCGTCGGCATCCTCAACATCGTCATCCTCATCTTCAACTATCCACTGAGTATAGCCTTCCATGAAACCAGTCATGAGCAGGTGCGCTTCGACACGACCATCGTCATGGGGGTCGAGCCAAACTATTCCTTTGCATTTTCGACACAGACATAAAACCTCTGTCCAGTTATTTTCTTTCATGTCCTGCACCGCCGACCGCAACCACCTGTCCACCATCGTTCCACTGACCATCGTCAACTCTGCACAGTAATAATAAACAAATTGATTATAAAAATGCGTGCATGCATCAAAGTCATACAAAAACTCGGCATGACCTTCCTTAAAAATAGGATATATATAGATCTAGAGTTTGCCCGAAATTCGCCGAAACAGAAATAAATCGACATTTCAGCAAAACATAGGCAACTCAAAAGCACAATTTGGCATCAACTCATGCCACACACACACAATTTCCATAAACATATCACACACACATAAACATATTTCCATTTTGCAAAAGCATGAAATTTTAATCACCTATATCTCGAGATCGAGTACACGGTGGAGATGATGATGTAGGGAGATCAAAAGTGCACAAAGCTCTTCTTGACAAAGATAGATCTAGTTAGCGGGCAAATAGGTCATTTAACTAAATACTACATCTACCTAGCTACCTAATTTGGGAGGAGACAACTTCAACTAGTGGAGGGGGAAGGAAAAAGAGAAAGGAGATGCATTAATGGAGGTGGTGTAGTTAGGTAGGAGTAATGAAGAGAGAGAAAGGTAGGTAGAAGAGGGAGAGTAACGGGGGAGAAGTATTAAGGAAGAAGAAGAGTGAGAGTGGGAGAGGTAGGGGAAAGGGAGACGAGGGGGAGGGGGAGGGTGGGTGGGGAAAAGGTGGTGGGTGCGGATTAGCAGTAGCACGGGACGTAAAACACGCTGCTGCTAAGAAAGTAGCAGCAGCGCGCTTTCGGTACAAACGCTACTGCTAACCGGGACCAAAAGTGTGCCCGATTTGAAAATTAGCAGCAGTGACCTCAGAAAAACCGTGATACTGCTACAGCTATAGCAGTAGCGCGGCTCGCGGCACCGCGCTGCTGCTAAATGGAGTTGGGTGGGCACTGTCGGTCCATATTTGTAGCAGCGCGGGTTACGCCGAGCGCGCTACTGCTAAGCACTTGTTAGTAGCTGGTTTTCCACACCCGCGCTACTACTAATTAGCAGCAGCGCTCATTTTTGAGCCGCGCTGCTGCTAAGATTCTGTGTATGTGGGTTTTCCCTAGTAGTGTCCATCGCATAGACGTCCCTTAGTGCATGCTTCCGTTCCCTCTTCGGAATGTGGGTTGCGTATATCATGTTCACCGTATTCACTTGTGGGGGGAACCTCTTCTGTCCTCCCATGTTCGGCGGCCGGGGCTCCTCCCCGTCATCACTATGCAGCACCTTGTCCTTGTTTTCGGCATTTAACTTGCCGACCTGCTTGAACACCCAGCATTCTCTGTTGGTGTGATTGGCTGGCTTATCGGGGGTGCCGTGGATTTGACACGAGCGATCCAGTATGCGATCCAAACTGGACGGGCTAGGAGTACTTCTTTTGAATGGCTTTTTCCACTGACTGGATCTAGAGCCTCTGAATCCGACATTGACTGTCGTATCATCGGTGTTATTGCCGTTGTTGCGGCACTTTTGTCTGTTACGACATGGTCTGCCATTGGCATCTTTGGTATCCGGAGTGCCCGGATTCCTTGATGTGTTGTTGCTGCGAGCCAGCCAGCTATCCTCCCCCGCGCAAAAGCGGGTCATGAGTGTCGTAAGAGCTGCCATAGACTTTGGCTTCTCCTGGCCGAGGTGCCAGGCAAGCCACTCGTCACGGATGTTATGCTTGAATGCCGCTAAGGCCACTGCATCTGGACAGTCGACAATTTCATTTGTCTTAGTTAGGAATCATGTCCAAAATTTCCTGGCTGATTCCCCTGGCTACTGAGTTATATGGCTCAAGTCTTCAGCATCCAGTGGTCGCACATAAGTGCCCTGGAAGTTGTCAAGGAATGCGTCTTCCAAATCCTTCGAACTGCCGACAGAGTCTGCTGGCAAGCTATTCAGCCAATGCCGAGCTAGTCCTTTGAGTTTTAGTGGGAGGTAATTGATGGCATGTAGGTCATCACCACGAGCCATGTGGATGTGAAGGAGGAAATCCTCAATCCATACAGTGGGATCTGTTGTACCATCATATGATTCGATATTTACGGGTTTAAAACCCTCCGGGAATTCGTGATCCATAACTTCATCAGTGAAGCATAGGGGGTGTGCGGCGCCACTATGCCGGGCTCTATCACGACGCAGTTCATATGAGTCTTGTCTGCTGTATTCGGCCCGGCCGGATTTACTTTTAGTGTATCCGGCGCGACGGTCATCGTCCCGCGTTGGCACGCGCCCCTATGGCCCGTATATTGACCCTGCATGTTTTGCCCTGCTGTCCAATATGTCTCGCAGGTCCCGTGTGTTGCCCTGGGCCTTGGTATTTTTGATTGCGTGGCGGCAAGGTGCAGGCTAAACTTCAGGCTGAAACGCCTCTCTGGATTGGCCACGCAGTAGCCAGTCAGCCGCATCGTACACTGGTGATGGGGGTTTCAATGCTTCCTCCTCTAGGTGAGGTAGCCACCTGCGCTTTGGGTAACTCTTGGAGGGGCGCTCGAGTTCGTATTCCCCGGCCGCAAGGACTTCGGTCCATCTGTCTGCTAGCAAGTCTTTGATCAGCTTGAAGCTGTTGTTGCTTTTTCTTCAGGCTATTTGTTGTGGCCATAAGCCGGCGCTTGAAGCGATCCTGCTCGATGGGATCCTCAGGCACGATAAATTCTTCGTCGCCGAGGCTCACCTCGTCTTCGGAGAGAGGCATGTAATTGTCCTCCTCCGATTCTCCATCTGCTGCCTGCTCTTGAGGACTAGCATGTTTACCCTCCCGCTCTACCTCGTGTTGGAGGGGATTGTGGTTGTCTTCCTCACTATGCGAAGTGTTATTGTCTCTTGTTCCAGTATCACTACTTTTGCTGTGGCGGGACTTAGAGCGGCGCCGCTGACGTCGGCGCTTGGGTTGCTTCTTGGAGGGGTCATCCTCCACTATCTCGTCACCATTGCCTTCTTTGGGGGTGTCCACCATGTATATATCATATGATGAGGTGGCGGTCCAGCGCCCTGTGGGCAGTGGTTCCTATTCGTCTCCTGCATCATCATTGATACGTCCATTTTGCATCATGCTTTTATATCAATATTTATTGCATTATGGGATGTTCTTACACATTATGTCACAATACTTATGCATATTCTCTCTTATTTTACAAGGTTTACATCAAGAGGGAGAATGCCGTCAGCTGGGATTCTGGGCTGGAAAAGGAGCAAATATTACAGACCTATTCTGCACAGCTCCAAAAGTCCTAAAACTTCATGGAAGATGTTTTCCAAATATATAAAACATACTGAGAGCAAGAACTTCACCAGGGGGGCCACAGCCTTCCCACAAGGGTGGGGGCACGCCCTACCCCCCTGGGCGCGCCCCCCTACCTCGTGGGCCCCCTGGTTGCCCTCCGGTGGCCATCTTCTGCTATATGGAGTCTTTCGACGAGAAAAAAATCATAAGCCATCTTCTCGGACAAAACTCCGCCGCCACGAGGAAGAACCTTGGCCGAACCAATCTAGGGCTCTGGCGGAGCTATTCTGCCGGGGAAACTTCCCTCCCGGAGGGGGAAGCATCGCCATCGTCATCACCAACGCTCCTCTCATAAGGAGAGGGCAATCTCCATCAACATCTTCATCAGCACCATCTCATCTCAAAACCCTAGTTCATCTCTTGTATCCAATTCTTGTCTCCAAGTCCGGGATTGGTGCTAGTAGGTTGCTAGTAGTGTTAATTACTCCTTGTAGTTGATGCTAGTTGGTTTAATTGGTGGAAGATCATATGTTCAGATCCTATATGCATATTAATACCCCTCTGATTATGAACATGTTTATGCTTTGTGAGTAGTTACTTTTGTTCCTGAGGACATGGGAGAAGTCTTGCTATTAGTAGTCATGTGTGTCGGATTTCGGGTTCCGGCAGACCCTTGAGGTTCGAACACTGGGGTGCGCACGGAGATTTCGCCTCCTACCTACCTGCAACCCTCCGCCTCGCTAAGATCTAAGCTATGGAAAGAACAACACAAGAGACACAAGGTTTATACTGGTTTGGGCCACCGTTGTGGTGTAATACCCTACTCCAATGTGTGGTGTGGTGGATTGCCTCTTGGGCTGATGATGAGGAACAATACAAGGAAGAACAGCCTCGCGAGGGTCTGTTCTTGGCTGGGGCGATGAACTGCTGGGAGGAGTTCAGTCACCCTTCTCTCTCTCTCTCTCTCTCTCTCTCTCTCTCTCTCTCTCTCTCTCTCTTCTATCGTTGGTCTCGATCTCCCTTGACCTCTCTTCTCCCCCTGTGGGTGGCTGGTCCTATTTATAGAGGCCCTGGTCCTCTTCCCAAATATTGAGCGGGAAGGGAGCCAACAATGGCGGGCTAATTTGAAGGGGGACAACTAGTAGTAGCTATCCTGACAAAAGTAGTCTTCGCCTGCACAAAGCTCTGGTGGTGACGCCGTCTTGGGCTCCACAATGACCTCCGTCTTGCAGTCATCCTGGTCTTGGTCTTGTTGCACCGAAATGGAAACCTTTCCCTGATGCCTCGGTACTCCGCGGCTGCGCTTGCTCCCTTTGCACAAAAGAGGAAAGGAGGACACTACGCGGGCTGGCACCCGCCTGGCGCCTTTGGTCGTCATGGCTTGCATCACGGGCACCTCGTGACGTACCCCTCCTTGACCTCTCCGCCTCCTCGCGAGCCAGCCTGATGAGGCCGTGCCTGAGGAAGCTCCGCGTCGTCCGCCCCACGAGGCTTGGCCCCTCACGAGGGTCTTGGGTCTGTGTTGATGAAGATGGGCCGTGCTGGGCCCCCCTTTGAGCCACGCCGTAGGCCGCAGGCAGGAAGTCTGGGGAACCCCGTTCCCAGAACACCGACAGTAGCCCCCGGGCCCAAGGCGCACCCGGACTTGGCCGTGCAGGGAGGCAGAAGGGCAAGAGCGAAGCGCCGCGGGCCCTAACAGCCTGCGGCCTTGGGCGCCGCGTGGCGGTTGATTGGACGTGGGCGCCTTAGCAACCGCGCAAGTTGATAAAGGAGCGGCATCTGCCTAGGCTTTGCTTTTCGCTTTCTACGGTTGCTACTCATATCCCCTTTCTTGCACCTCTCCTTCCTTCCTCCAAAATTTCCAGATCTGCTCTGACCGTGAGACCTAGGAAGCCATGGCGCCTCGTCAGCCCCTGGCCGTAGCTTGGTACTCGTCTGCCCTGGACTCGCCGAACGTGTCGGAGGCGAGCCTCGCCCGGTTGCACCGGATGGCGGCGGCGCGGGGCATCGACAGGGCGAAGGTGTTCAAGGCTGGCTCCGCCACCCCTGAGGGTCAAGGGAGCACCTTATATCCGTTCTTCATAAGCGCCATTGCCGCTGGCCTGGTGCCTCCCTTCTCTGAGTTCTTCTTCTCTGTCCTCCGCCATTATAAGCTACAGGCTCTGCATCTCCACCCCAACTCCGTCCTTCTCCTGGCAATCTTCGCCTATTACTACGAGGCTCACGTAGGGGTGCAGGCCTCAGTGGCCTTGCTGTGCCACTACTTCTACCTCCGGACCTCTCGCGGTCCTGCTTCCGCGTGCGCGAGCTTCATCGCGTAAGGTGGCGCCATTGCCAGCTCGAACCCCAGGAAAAGGATTGAGGGCTTCAGGAGCAAGTGGGTCTTGGCGGGTGCTGGGCGCATCCACCCTCGGCTGATCTTGCCCATGGAGCAGCCCACGAGCTCCAGCGATTGGGGTCGAGTGGAGCTCGCGGACCCCTGCGCGAAGCTGGTGTTGGAGAAGATGGACGCAGATCTGAGGTCGGCCAACATGGCGGCGGCGAAGCTGACCGGCCCGTCGCTGCTGAGGGAATTCCTAGAGCACCAGCTGGCTAAGCTTTGGCAGTACTCAGTTCTGATGTGGAGGCCCCATCCGAGCCCCGCGGCCTTGGCCGACGGAGATCTGGTTGCGGTCCTCCAATCTCTGGTCGGGGGCGATGTGGCGAGGTTGGAGGGCGCTCCTACGCCCTTGTTCCTCCGCGACGACTGGGAGCAGGTAGTGGAGTCCATGCCCATCTTCAACGGGGATGGGCCCGTGCCCATGGAAACTCCCGAGGAACCGGTGGACGTGCCCTCCGACGACTCCAGCGAAGAGGAGGAAGGAGGGGAGCGGGAAAAAGGGCTTGACGCTGAAGCGACTGACGGAGAGTTGAGGGCTCCCCTCCCCCGGCGCAGGTCCCGCGTTCTCCACCTCTCTCCGAGCGATGACGACGAGGATGACGATGAGCAGGACGGCGAGAGCTTGCCCCCGATCCCGAAGAAGGACAGGACCGGGCTGATCTCCCACGGGTCTGCCCCGGCCCCGAGGCGGACCGCAGACGCACCTTCCGCTTCCAAGCTCCCCGAGGTTGACCCTTCCAGCCGGCTTTCAGGCTTCAAATTTGGCCGGAGGCCGCTCGAGCTCACTGGCGACGACCCGTAAGCGTTTGATTCTTGTCTTTATTTCTTGTTCTGCTTCTGAGGCTTGACGTCCGCATCTCTTGGATAGGCTGGCGCCCGCAGCAAATAAGTTGAAGGGAGCTCCCGAGGTTCCATCCGTGGCAGCGCCTCTGCCCACGAAGGAGGGTGACCGCGGCGCACGGGCTTCTCCTGCCCGGTCGTCCTCGCGAGGCCTGGCTGAGCTGGCTGGGGCGAGCTCAGCCCCCATGGCCCAAGTGACTCCCGAGGTGCCTTTGCCTGCTGCCGCCACTACAGCCGTTGGGGCGCAGCAGACTCCGCCTCAGGATGTTGTGGCCGCGCTGCCGCCTTCTCTTCCAACTCCACTGCCTGCTGTCTCTCCGACTCCTTCTGCCGTTCTGGATCGTGCTGCTGCTGAGCTGGACCGGCTGCGGCAGGATCTTCTTGGCGCCGACCCTCGCTTGGTAGCCGGGCGCTTGGAGCTGGCTTCAGGATGGGTTCGCTCCGACGCTTCGATTCGGGCGGCGCTGGTCCAGGCCTTGATGGCTTGCGACAAGGAGAAGCAGGCCATCCTTGAGGCGAAGGCTGCTCATGATGTAGCCCTGGGGGAGGTGGTCGACGTCCGTGGTCGCTGCAAGGTGCTAGAGGACGAGCTGCAAGGCCTGCGGGACCAGCTCGCGAAAGAGGCCCGCCTTCGCCAAGAGCAGGAAGAAGGCGTGAAGGCTCGCGAGGCAGCCGTCAAGGAGAGGGAGGTCAAGCTCAGGAAGCGCCGCGACCGCCTAGGCGCGCTGGAGCAGGAGTTGGGGGCGAGGAAGGCCGAGCTGGACGACAAGGCCCTGGTTCTTGCCGAGGACCGCGTGGCCTTCACGGAGATGGAGGCGAAGGCTCGCTCCTCGCTGAGGACGCTTTATGACAGCGGCTTGGAGAGCCCGCTGGCTGGCACCGAGGACGGCCCTGCCAAGCTGCTTCCCTTCCTGGTTGGTGCTCTTGAAGATGTCGCCCTTGGCCTTGGCCCCATGGCTGAGGCCGAGGCGCGTGTCCTGTCTTTTGTAGCACTGACGCGGGTGCTCACCCACATCTACCTTCACGATCCCGACGTCGACCTCGACAGCCTGCTGGAGCCAGTAAGCGGCGAGCATGCCGCTGCCGCTGCCGAGGCCGTGAAGGGTCGTGCGGAGGCTTTGCTGGGGAAGTTCCGGGCCTTCAGCACCAAGCCGAAGCAAGGCGCTGCTGACCCCACTGCTCCATAAGGCGAACCCACTCCGCGCTGCTCCACCGCCAACAAGTGACTCCGTTGTGGCTCCTGTCCTGCCTTTAATTCCTGCACATGTATCATGCCTCGGGGAGGCGTTTAAACTTGCGTTTGGCATTGAGATAACATTGTGGACTGTAATATTTGCTTTTGAATTCCTTGAAATTTGCGCTTTTCCTTCCTACTTGCTTATGTTCTACGCCGGCAGAGCCCGGCCCCGTGCATACCTCACCCAGCATTAGTCCCGACCGGAAACCAGGACGGGGCCAAGGAGTGAGGGGCTACGTGACAAGTTAGGCTCCTGAGTCGCGATGCTCAGGAGTCCCCCTTGGCGCACGAAAAACAAGTAGGGAGGTGTGATGTGGGTGGATCTACCGTTCTACGTCTGCAGAGCCCGGCCGCATGCATACCTCACCCAGCGTTAGTCCCGACCGGAAACCAGGACAGGGCCAAGGAGTGAGGGGCTACGTGACCAGTTAGGCTCCTGAGTCGCGATGCTCAAGAGTCCCCCTTGACGCTCAAACGGCCTTCGTACCTTGGCTCCGCTCGGGGAGAGGCGCGCGACGAACCAGGCCCGGGAGGACCTGGCTGGGCTGCGTGCATCTGGGTGTGACCCAGGCACAGCCCCCGTCCCCAGCCCCCTCACGCGGCACTCCCGAGGGGAGGCGTGACGATGAGGCTAGACACTTAGCTCTGGGCTCCCTAAGGTTGATGCGGCTCGGGGGCCACCCTCAGTTGTTTATCACCAGCGCGGAGCATAGCGCTTCCGTATGTGTACGGGCATAGCCGCTCCTCGGCAGTGTCGTCAGCCAGCGCGGAGCATGTTGCTTCCACTGGTACATGGGAGGGGGCCCCCTTCGGGAGGAGCCCCCGGGGCGTGTACAGCCCCGCCCTGACACGTGGCTGGCACGGTAGGGCCTGGCGAGGTGTATCTGGGCACCTGTGAGCCAGCGCGGGACTCACGGTGCCCTACCTCTAGGCGGGTTGCGCCTGGCACTGGGCCTTATCTTGTGATGTGTCCCTGCAAATTCGCTTAGATGTCGGCACTCTACGTCCTCGGTCCCGGCCCTCGAGTTGGTCTCAGCCGTCGCTGGTATGCCAGGTCGCGATGCCGTGGACAAGGCCAGAGGGTGAGGGCTGGAGAGCCAGTGAGAGCCCTGAGTCGCGATGCTCAGGTACCCCCCCTTTAACGTGCAAGTGGTCGGCATGGAGAAGAAGAGGTGCCGTGGACTGGCATCAAACAATCAAGCATGGTGGGTCGAACGCATAATCGGAAATAAACGCAAATGGGATACATGCCGCTGGGTCTGGCCCGAGCGACTTGGGGATCATGCAGCCCGAGGGGCGCCCCCAACAAGGTAAGCTAACAACATGAAATAAAAGGGATACACGCCGCAGGGACGGACCCACGCGGCCTGGGAATAATGCAGCCCTGGGGGCGCTCCTAGCTAGAAGTGAAAACTTGAAAGATGTCTACTGATGACGTTGAGGATGAAGGGGTGTTGGTGTAGCAGACTCGGTGGGCTGCGGGAGCCGATCCTCACGAGCCCCCAGGCCCAGGGGCCTCGGGAGGCTCCGGAGGCGCTGGTGGCTCCTCGCGGACCATCTCCATCTCCGCCAGGGCCGCGGAACGCCCGGCCTCTTGTGCCTCCATGATGCCACTAATGAGGCGCTGGTACATGGCAGCCGCGTTCGGCAAGCCGTAAGGCATGCGAACGTAGCTGTGGGGTGGACCTCCGCAGCGCCCCACTCGAGAGGGCCAGAGGTGCTCCAGAGAGGCGACTCGGTTGAGCCCTGGTATGTCGATGTAGACGCGCAGCCCACCATCCTCGCCTGGATGGGGAGCCACTACTGGTAGGCGGCGGCCGCCTTTCATGACTCTTGACTCCTGTAGCTCCTGAATGGCCTTGCTGATGAACTCCTGAGAGTTTGGCTCTCCTTGCCTTACTCCTTCTTGAGGGAAACGTGCTTCGAAACACGCCTCCATGTGGTGCCCAAGCGCGTCCCTCGTGACCCTAGCCAGGCCGATGGCCCTCCAGGGAAGAGCCCCCAAGCCCTGCCTGAGGAGGGCGCCAGGCGTGCTTTCCTATGCGATGGAAGGAGGTTCCCCCTGGGCAGGCACGGGCCCAGAGCGGCCTGCCTCCTGAGGGGCCGGGCCGGACGATGTCTTCTTCTTCTTGGGGGCAGTCTCGGGAAGCCTCCTGCTTCCGCGATCCGGGTCTTCCAGTGACGCGGCCTGAAAGGCACGTTCCAGGGAACACACCGCGTCCTTCTCTTCACAGGGCACCGTGATGACTCCGCCACTTCCTGGCATCTTGAGGACGTTGTAGCCGTGGTGAATTACGACCATGAACTTGGCCAGCACCGGGTACACAAGGATGGCATTGTACGGCAGGCGAATGTGAGCAACGTCGAAGTCGATGAGCTCGGTGCAGTAGTTGTCGCGTGCCCCGAAGGTGATAGGGAGGCAGACCTGCCCAATCGGGACCGTGGAGCCGTCGGTGATTCCGGAGAAGGGCTTGGTTGGCTGAAGCTGGTTGTAGGGCACTTGGAGATTGTTGAATGTTTCCACGGACAGGACGTTGAGCCCTGCCCCGCCATCGATGAGGGTCCTGGTGACCACCACGTTGCTGATGATTGGGGAACAAAGCATCGGGAGGACACCGGCTATAGCCGCACACTTGAGCTGATCTGCTGAGCTGAACGTGATGGCGCACGCCGACCACCCGAGAGGGCGCGCGGCTTCGAGCTTGGGGAGGGCTCCATTCACTTCGCGGGCGAACTGCTTGAAGATGCGTTGAGAGGCTGGGGCTTGAGCCCCGCCTAGGATGCAGGCGATCGCGCACGGCTCCTGGAAGCTCCCAGCCCCCTCGTCCTGGTGGCGGTCCTCGTTTCTCCTTGGCTGCGGAGGCAGCGGAGGGAGGCCTGCGTTGCCTTGCGGGCGATCCTCGCGAGGCTGATCCCTCTAGTCTCCCTCGCGAGGCGGGTCTTGCCAGCGATCCTCACGAGGTTGATCGCGCCACCCTTGGCACGGGCCACGGTCTTCCCAGCGTCCTGCGTTCCTTCCTCCTCCTCGACCGTAGCCCCGGTCACCGCAGTCGGGGCGACGGCCGATCCTTCCTTCTCGCACGGCTCGGAGCTCTTGACATTCGTTGGTGTTGTGGGTGTGGAGGTCGTGGTACACACAGTACCGACTGCCCTTGGAAGGTTCGGGCCGATCTCTGCCCCGCTTGGTGTCTGGTTCTTCCGCGAGCACGGCAGCCCCCTTGCGCTTCACATCCTTGGCCTTGGGCTTCTTCTCTTCTGGGTCTATGGCAGGCAGCTCGAGGAGGGAGAGACACCCTTCCTCAGCCCTGGCACACTTGCTTGCGAAGTTGAACAGCTCCAAGGAAGTGCACAGGTCTTCATGCATCGCCAGCTCCTCCTTCATCTTGACATCGCGCACGCCGTCGGAGAAGGTCGAGATGATGGCCTCCTCAGTCACCTTGGGAATCTTGAGGCGTGCGTTGTTGAAGCGCTGGATGTACTTCTGTAGGGTCTCCCCGGGTTGTTGCTTGATGCGGCGCATGTCGCTCATGGCGGGTGGCCGGTCGCGAGTACCTTGGAAGTTGGCGATGAAGCGGGTGCGCATCTCGTCCCAGGAGGAGAACGTGCCTGGAGCCAGGTTCAGGAGCCAGGTGTGGGCCCCGTCCTTGAGCGCCATGGGGAACCAGTTCGCCATGACCTTCTCGTCTCCGTTGGCAGCTTCGATGCCCAGCTTGTAGAGCTGGAGGAACTCCGCAGGGTCAGCTGTGCCATCGTAACGAGGAGGCAGGTCTGGCTTGAACTTGCCGGGCCACGCGACGCTGCGTAGCACGGTGGTGAAGGCACGACAGCCTGCTGTGGCCACGGGAGGCCTTGGGTGACGGAGAGCTTGGTCTTGCATGTCCCCACGCACAGCAGCTGGGAGCAGCGCGGGGTCTTGACGTGCTGGAGCAGGAGCATGGTCGCGACGTGCTGGAGCAGGGAGCGCCCGGGCAGCTTCTTGCGGGCGAGGGACTTCTTGGCAGCTCTGCTCTTGCCACGCTGGCACCTGACAGAGCGGGTTCCGCCCAGGGGCCACGCGCCTCAGAGCCATGGTGCCTTCTTGAGGAGGAGGCAGCCGGGGCGCTGCCGGAGCCTCGTCGCCCGCGCGGGGCGGGGTGCGGTGCCACGAAACGGACGGCGCAGGAGAGTCCCCTGCGGCGCGGACGAGCTCGGCGACGCGGTCGAGCCATTCTTCATAGACGTCGTCAACGGCACGGTAGTGCAGGAGCTCATTTGCCGCGATGAGCGCAGCTCGAGCCTCCATGATTGCGCGGAGCACGTGGGACGAAGAACCAGCTGGGGTGAGCGAGGGAGTAGCGATGCGGCCGTCTTGCCGCACGGACGGATGCTGAGACGATGCTTGCTGCTCGTCCCCTGCCGGGCCGGTGGCGGCGTTGATGGCAGGTGACGGGAAACGGCGAGGATGCGCGCCGACAGGAGCCGTCTGGGCGACGCGGGAAGCGAGAGCGGCCCGGCGCTCGGCGCGGGTCCGACGAGCGTCAGACATGGGCGCGATGGTCGGAGGAGAACGGGGTGGTGGAAGAAAAATTCCGGCGCACCCCTACCTGGCGCGCCAAATGTCGGATTTCAGGTTCCAGCAGACCCTTGAGGTTCGAACACTGGGGTGTGCGCGGAGATTTCGCCTCCTACCTACCTGCACCCCTCTGCCTCGCTAAGATCTAAGGTATGGAAAGAATAACACAAGAGACACAGGGTTTATACTGGTTCGGGCCACCGTTGTGGTGTAATACCCTACTCTAGTGTGTGGTGTGGTGGATTGCCTCTTGGGCCGATGATGAGGAACAATACAAGGAAGAACAGCCTCGCGAGGGTCTGTTCTTGGCTGGGGCGATGAACTGATGGGAGGAGTTCAGTCACCCTTCTCTCTGTCTTCTATCGTTGGTCTCGATCTCCCTTCACCTCTCTTCTCCCCCTGTGGGTGGCTGGTCCTATTTATAGAGGCCCTGGTCCTCTTCCCAAATATTGAGCGGGAAGGGAGCCAACAATGGCGGGCTAATTTGAAGGGGGACAGCTAGTACTAGCTATCCTGACAAAAGTAGTCTTCGCCTGCACAAAGCTCTGGTGGTGACGCCGTCTTGGGCTCCACAATGACCTCCGTCTTGCAGTCATCCTGGTCTTCGTCTTGTTGCACCGAAATGGCAACCTTTTCCTGATGCCTCGGTACTCCGCAGCTGCGCTTGCTCCCTTTGCACCAAAGAGGAAAGGAGGACACTGCGTGGGCTGGCACCCGCCTGGCGCCTTTGGTCATCATGGCTTGTGTCACGGGCACCTCGTGAGGTACCCCGCCTTGACCTCTCCGCCTCCTCACGAGCCAGCCTGGTGAGGCCATGCCTGAGGAAGCTCCGCGTCGTCCGCCCTGCGAGGCTTGGCCCCTCGCGAGGGTCTTGGGTCTGTGTTGATGAAGATGGGCCGTGCTGGGCCCCCGTTTGAGCCACGCCGCAGGCCGCAGGCAGGCAAGTCTGGGGACCCCCGTTCCCAGAACGCCGACAATGTGAATTTGGTATTCGTTCGATATTTTGATGAGATGTATGTTGTCTTTCCTCTAGTGGTGTTATGTGAACGTCGACTACATGATACTTCACCATTATTTGGTCCTAGAGGAAGGCATTGGGAAGTAATAAGTAGATGATGGGTTGCTAGAGTGACAGAAGCTTAAACCCAAGTTTATGCGTTGCTCCGTAAGGGGCTGATTTGGATCCATATGTTTCATGCTATGGTTAGGTTTACCTTAATACTTTTGTTGTAGTTGCGGATGCTGGCAATAGATGTTAATCATAAGTGGGATGCTTGTCAAAGTAAGGGCAGCACCCAAGCACCGGTCCACCCACATACCAAATTATCAAAGTACCGAACGCGAATCATATGAACATGATGAAAACTAGCATGACGATATTCCCATGTGTCTTCGGGAGCGCTTTACATCATATAAGAGTTTGTCCAGGCTTGTCCTTTGCTACAGAAAGGATTGGGCCACATTGCTGCACCTTATTTACTTTTGTTACTTGTTGCTCATTACAAATTATCTTATCACAAAACTATCTGTTACCACTTATTTCAGTACTTGCAGAGAATACCTTGCTGGAAACCGCTTATCATTTCCTTCTACCCCTCGTTCGGTTCGACACTCTTACTTATCGAAAGGACTATGATAGATCCCCTATACTTGTGGGTCATCAAAACTCTTTTCTGGCACCATTGTCGGGGAGTGAAGCGCCTTTGGTAAGTGGAATTTGGTAAGGAAAAATTTATATAGTGTGCTAAAATTTACTGTCACTTATTACCATGGAAAGTAATCCTCTGAGGGGCTTGTTCGGGGTATCTTCACCCCGACCAGTAGAGCAAAGAGTTGCTCCTCAATTTACTGAACCTACTGAAAATGAAAATGAAAATGCTTGCTTTGAAGTTCCTGCGGGTATGATAGAAAAACTGCTAGCTAATCCTTTTTTAGGAGATGGAACAAAACATCATGATGAACATCTGATATATGTGGATGAAGTTTGTGGATTATTTAAGCTTGCAGGTGTACCCGGAGATGTTGTTAAGAAGAAGGTCTTCCCTTTATCTTTGAGAGGAGATGCATCGACATGGTATAGGCTATGTGATGATATGAGGTCTTGGAACTACAAATGATTGAAATTGGAATTTCATCACAAGTTTTATCCTATGCATCTTGTTCATCGTGATCGCAATTACATATATAATTTTTGGCCTCGCGAATGAGAAAGCATCGCTCAAGCTTGGGGGAGGCCTAAATCAATGTTATATTCATGCCCAACCATGAGCTCTCAAGCGAAATGATTATTCAAAAAATTTATGCTCGGCTTTCTGGTAACAATCGCACCATGCTTGATACTTCTTGTGTTGGCTCTTTTATGATGAAGACTATTGAATTCAAATGGGATTTATTGGAAAGAATTAAACGCAACTCTGAAGATTGGGACCTCGACAATGGTAAGGAGTCAGGTATGACACCTAGTTTTGATTGTGTTAAATCTTTTATGGATACCGATATTTTTTGTAAATTTAGCACTAAATATGGACTTGACTCTGAGATAGTAGCTTCTTTCTGTGAATCTTTTGCTAGCTATGTTGATCTCCCCAAGGAGAAGTGGTTTAAATATCATCCTCCCATAGAAGTAAAAGTAGCTGCACCTATTAAAGTTGAAGAAAAGACTGTCACTTATAATGATCCAATTGTTCCTACTTCTTATGTTGAGAAACCACCTTTCCCTGTTAGGATAAAGGATCATGCTAAAGCTTCAACTATAGTTCGTAAAAGCAATATTAAAACATATACACCTCCTGAGTAAGTTAAAGTTGAACCTAATATTGCTATTGTTAAAGATCTCTTGTCTGATAATATTGATGGGCATGTTATTTATTTCTGTGATGAAACTGCTAGAATTGCTAAACCCCGTGATAAAGACAAACCTACACATGTGGTAGGCATGCCTGTTATTTCTGTTAAAATAGGAGATCATTATTATCATGGCTTATGTGATATGGGTGCTAGTGCTAGCGCAATACCTCATTCCTTATACAAAGAAATTATGCATGAGATTGCACCTGCTGAAATAGAAGATATTGATCTCACAATTAAACTTGCCAATAGAGATACTATTTCACTAATGGGAATTGTTAGAGATGTCGAAGTCTTGTGTGGGAAAACTAAATATTGTGCTCATTTTCCTGTCCTTGGTTCCCCACAAGATAGCTTTTGCACCATTATATTTGGTAGACCCTTCTTAAATACTGTTAATGCTACCATAGATTGCAAAAGAGATGTTGTTACTGTCGGTTTAGATGATATGGCTCATGAATTTAATTTTTCTAAATTCAGTAGACAACACCGTGAAGAAGAATTACCTAGTAAGGATGAAATTATTGGTCTTGCTTCTATTGCCGTACCTCCTAGTGATCCTTTAGAACAATATTTGCTAGACCATGAAAATGACATGTTTATGAATGAAAGAAGGGAATTAGATGAAGTATTCTTTAAATAGGAACCTATTTTGAAAAAGAATTTACCTGTTGAAATCCTAGGGGATCCTCCTCCACCCAAGGGTGATCCCGTTTTTGTGCTTAAACCGTTACCTGATACTCTTAAATATGCTTATCTTGATGAGAAAAAGATATATCCTATTATTATTAGTGCTAACCTTTCAGAGCATGAGGAAGAGAGATTATTGAAAACTCTGATGAAGCACTGCGCTGCTATTGGGTATACTCTTGATGATCTTAAGGGCATTAGTCCCACTCTATGTCAACATAAAATTAATTTGGAAGAGGATGCTAAACCAGTTCGTGATCATCAACGCCAGCTGAATCCTAAAATGAAATAAGTGGTAAGAAAGGACATACTAAAGCTCCTTGAGGCAGGTATAGTTTATCCCGTTGCTGATAGTCAGTGGGTAAGCCCTGTCCATTATGTCCCTAAGAAGGGAGGTATTACTGTTGTTCCTAATGATAAAGATGAATTGATCCCTCAAAGAATTATTACAGGTTGTAGGATGGTAATTGATTTCCGCAAATTAAATAAGGCTACTAAAAAGGATCATTACCCCTTACCTTTTATCGATCAAATGCTAGAAAGATTGTCCAAACATACACATTTTTGCTTTCTAGATGGTTATTCTGGTTTCTCTCAAATACATGTGTCAGCCAAAGATCAATCAAAGACTACTTTTACATGCCCTTTTGGTACTTTTTCTTATAGACGTATGCCTTTTGGTTTATGTAATGCACCTGCTACCTTTCAAAGATGCATTATGGCTATATTCTCTGACTTTTGTGAAAAGATTTGTGAGGTTTTCATGCACGACTTTTCCGTCTATGGATCTTCTTTAGATGATTGCTTGAGCAACCTTGATCGAGTTTTGCACAGATGTGAAGAAATTAATCTTGTCTTGAATTGGGAAAAGTGCCACTTTATGGTTAATGAAGGAATTGTCTTGGGGCATAAAGTTTCTGAAAGAGGTATTGAAGTTGATAAAGCCAAGGTTGATGCTATTGAAAAGATGTCATGTCCCAAGGACATCAAAGGTATAAGAAGTTTCCTTGGTCATGCCGGTTTTATAGGAGGTTCATTAAGGACTTCTCAAAAATTTCTCGGCCTCTAACTAATTTATTACAAAAGATATACAATTAGTTTTTTATGATGATTGTGTAGAAGCATTTGAAACACTTAAGAAAGCATTGATTTCTGCACCTATTGTTTAGCCACCTGATTGGAATTTACCATTTGAAATTATGTGTGATGCTAGTGATTATACTGTAGGTGATGTTCTAGGACAAAGAGTTGATAATAAACTAAATGTTATTCAATATGCTAGTAAAACTCTAGACAATGCTCAAAGAAATTATGTTACTACTGAAAAAGAATTCTTAGCTGTTGTATTTGCTTGTGATAAGTTTAGACGTTATATTGTTGATTCTAAAGTAACTATTCACACTGATCATGCTGCTATTAAATATCTTATGGAAAAGAAATATGCTGAACCTAGACTTATTAGATGGGTTCTCTTGCTACAAGAATTTGATTTGCATATTGTTGATAGAAAGGGAGCTGAGAATCCCGTTGCAGACAACTTGTCTAGGTTGGAAAATGTGCTTGATGACCCACTACCTATTGATGATAGCTTTCCTGATGAGCAACTAAATGTCATAAATGCTTCTCATACTACTCCATGGTATGCTGATTATGCTAATTACATTGTTGCTAAGTTTATACCACCTAGTTTCACATACCAGCAAAAGAAAAAGTTCTTCTATGATTTGAGGCATTACTTTTGGGATGACCCACATATTTATAAAGGAGTAGATGGTGTTATTAGACGTTGTGTACCTGAGCATGAACAGGAACAGATCCTACGCAAGTGTCACTCCAAAGCTTATGGAGGACACCATGCTGGAGATAGAACTGCACATAAGGTACTGCAATCTGGTTTTTATTGGCCTACTCTCTTCAAGGATGCCCGTAAGTTTGTCTTATCTTGTGATGAATGTCAAAGAATTGGTAATATTAGTAGACGTCAAGAAATGCCTATGAACTACTCACTTGTTATTGAACCATTTGATGTTTGGGGCTTTGACTATATGGGACCTTTCCCTTCCTCTAATGGTTATACACATAGTTTAGTTGCTGTTGATTACGTTACTAAGTGGGTAGAAGCTATTCCAACTAGTAGTGCTGATCATAACACTTCTATTAAAATTCTTAAAGAAGTTATTTTTCCAAGATTTGGAGTCCCTAGATATTTAATGACTGATGGTGGTTCACATTTTATTCATGGTGCTTTCCGTAAAATGCTTGCTAAATATGATGTTAATCATAGAATTGCATCTCCTTATCACCCTTAGTCTAGTGGTCAAGTAGAATTGAGTAATAGAGAACTCAAATTAATTTTGCAAAAGACTGTTAATAGGTCTAGAAAGAATTGGTCCAAGAAACTAGATGATGCATTATGGGCCTATAGAACTGCATATAAAAATCCTATGGGTATGTCTCCGTATAAAATGGTCTATGGAAAAGCATGTCACTTACCTCTCGAACTAGAACACAAGGCTTATGCTACGTCTTGAGCTTGCGTTGGTTTTCCCCGAAGAGGAAGGGATGATGCAGCAGAGTAGCGTAAGTATTTCCCTCAGTTTTTGAGAACCAAGGTATCAATCCAGTAGGAGGCCACGCTCAACTCCCTCGTACATCCACAAAACGATAGCTACTCACAACCAACGCGATTAGAGGTTATCAATCCCTTCACGGTCACTTACGAGAGTGAGATCTGATAGATATAATATTTTTGGTGTTTTTGGTATAAAGATGCAAAGTAAAAAGTAAAAGCCAAGTAAAAAAGCAAAGCAAGATTAAAGTGATGGAGATTGATATGATGAGAATAGACCCGGGGGCCATAGGTTGCACTAGTGGCTTCTCTCAAGAGCATAAGTATTCCATGGTGGGTGAACAAATTACTGTTGAGCAATTGACAAAATTGAGCATAGTTATGAGAATATCTAGGCATGATCATGTATATAGGCATCACGTCCGTGACAAGTAGACCGAAACGATTCTGCATCTACTACTATTACTCCACTCATCGACCGCTATCCAGCATGCATCTAGAGTATTAAGTTAAAAACAGAGGAACGCCTTAAGCAAGATGACATGATGTAGAGAGATAAATTCATGCAATATGAAATAAACCCCATCTTGTTATCCTCGATGGCAACGATACAATACATGCCTTGCTGCCCCTTCTGTCACTGGGTAAGGACACCGTAAGATCGAACCCAAAGCTAAGCACTTCTCCCATGGCAAGAACTACCAATCTAGTTGGCCAAACCAAACGGATAATTCAAAGAGACTTGCAAAGATAACCAATCATACATAAAAGAATTCAAAGAAAGATTCAAATATTATTCATAGATAGACTTGATCATAAACCTACAATTCATCGGTCTCAACAAACACACCGCAAAAAGAAGATTACATCGAATTGATCTCCAGAAGAGAGGGGGAGAACTTTGTATTGAGATTCAAAGAGAGAGAAGAAGCCATCTAGCTACTAACTATGGACCCGAAGATCTGAGGTAAACTACTCACACTTCATTGGAGGGGCTATGATGATGTAGAAGCCCTCCGTGATGACGGCCCTCTTCCGGCGGAGCTCCGGAACAGGCCCCAAGATGGGATCTCGTGGATACGGCAAGTTGCGGCGATGGAATTAGGTTTTTGGCTCCTGTTCTGATCGTTTGGGGGTACGTGTGTATATATAGGAGGAAGAAGTACGTCGGTGGAGCACCGAGGGGCCCATGAGGCAGGGGCGCGCCCTAGCGGGGGGCGCCCCCCACCCTCGTGACCTCCTGTTTGACTCCCTGGAGTAGGGTCCAAGTCTCCTAGATAACGTTCGGTGAGAAAATCACGTTCCCGAAGATTTTATTCCGTTTGGACTCCGTTTGATATTCCGTTTCTCCGAAACACAAAAATAGGCAAAAAACAGCAATTCTGGCCTGGGCCTCCGGTTGATAGGTTAGTCCAAAAAATAATATAAAAGTGGAAAATAAAGCCCAATATAGTCCAAAACAGTAGATAATATAGCATCGAGCAATCAAAAATTGTAGATACGTTGGAGACGTATCATGCATCCCCAAGCTAAATTCCTACTCGTCCTCGAGTAGGTAAATGATAAAAAGAGAATTTTTGATGTGGAGTGCTACTTGGCATAATTTCAATGCAAATCTTCTTAATTGTGGTATGAATATTCAGATTAGAAAGATTCAAGGCAAAAGTTTATATTGACATAAAAAATAATAATACTTCAAGCATACTAACAAAGCGATTATGTCTTCTCAAAATAACATGGCCAAAGAAAGTTATCCCTACAAAATCATATAGTCTGGCTATGCTCCATCTTCACCACACGAAGTATATAAATCATGCACAACCCCGATGACAAGCCAAGCAATTGTTTCATACTCTAACTTTTTCAAAACTTTTTCAATCTTCACGCAATACATGAGCGTGAGCCATGGATATAGCACTATAGGTGGAATTGAATGGTGGTTGTGGAGAAGACAAAAAGGAGGGGAAGATAGTCTCACATCAACTAGGCGTATCAACGGGCTATGGAGATGCCCATCAATATAGATATCAATGTGAGTGAGTAGGGATTGCCATGCAACGGATGCACTAGAGCTATAAATGTATGAAAGCTCAACAAAAGAAACTAGTTGGTGTGCATCCAACTTGCTTGCTCACGAAGACCTAGGGCACTTGAGGAGGCCCATCATTGTAATATACAAGCCAAGTTCTATAATGTAAAATTCCCACTAGTATATGAAAGTGACAACATATGAGACTCTCTATATGAAGAACATGGTGCTACTTTGAAGCACAATATATGAGACTCGCTATATCATGGTGCTACTTTGAAGCACAAGTGTGGAAAAAAAGGATAGTAGCATTGCCCCTTTTTTTGGCCTTCTTTTTTTGGCCTTTCTCTTTTTTTGGGACAATGCTCTATTGAATGATGATCATCATAGTTTTATTTATTTACAACTCAATGATTACAACTCGATTCTAAAACAAAGTATGACTCTATATGGATGCCTCCGGCGGTGCACTGGGATATGCAATGAATCAAGAGTGACAAGTATGAAAAAAATTATGAACGGTGGCTTTGCCACAAATACTATGTCAACTTCATGATCATGCTAATCAATATGACAATGATGAATGTGTCATGATGAACTAGATGGTGGAAAGTTGCATGGCAATATATCTCAGAATGGCTATGGAAATGCCATAATAGGTAGGTATGGTGGCTGTTTTGAGGAAGGTATATTGTAGGTGTATGATACCGGCGAAAGGTGCGCGGTATTAGAGAGGCTAGCAAAGGTGGAAGGGTGAGAGTGCGTATAATCCATGGACTCAACATTAGTCATAAAGAACTCATATACTTATTGCAAAAATCTAGAAGTTATCAAAGCAAAGTTTTACGCGCATGCTCCTAGGGGGATAGATTGGTAGGAAAAGACCATCGCTCGTCCCCGACCGCCACTCATAAGAAAGACACTCAATAAATAAATCATGCTCCGACTTCATCACATAACGGTTCAACATACGTGCATGCTACGGGAATCACGAACTTTAACACAAGTATTGTTTAAATTCACAACTACTCAACTAGCATGACTTTAATATTATCACCTCCATATCTCAAAACAATTATCATGCTTCAATCTTTTCTTAGTATTCAACACACTCAAAAGAAAGTTTCACAAATCTTGAATACCAAGCATATTATTATTAAGCAAATTACCATGCTATTAAGAGACTCTCAAAATAATTTAAGTGAAGCATGAGAGATCAATAGTTTCTTTAAAAAAAATCCACCACCTTGCTCTAAAAGATCTAAGTGAAGTACATAGAGCAAAACTACTTAGCTCAAAAGATATAAGTGAAGCACATAGAGCAAAACTACATAGCTCAAAAGATATAAGTGAAGCACATAGAGCAAAACTACTTAGCTCAAAAGATATAAGTGAAGCACATAGAGCAAAACTACTTAGCTCAAAAGATATAAGTGAAGCACATAGAGCAAAACTACTTAG